>NC_092636.1:34113628-34343099 GCF_039555335.1 Amphiura filiformis | reverse complement strand
TATGGTCACTGCATACCTTAGTGCACCTGTCGCAATATTTCTTTAAACCTCCTATGTCATGTATGCTCCATGAGTCACTCTTCAGTAAAGGCAGGACTTAAAAAATTCTGAAATAGGTTTCGCTAACTGGAGGCCATGCCTGGACCACAATGTGGATACTTTAATTAACTGACCCTCTGTCGTGGATGACAGCTTGATAAACCGAGAATAAGAACAGAACATAATCTGAGAACAGTTCAATTCCTACCACCAACCTTCTTTACCCTGTCTCAATTTTGCCATCAAAATTGTATGATATATGCCAATGATTACACTTTCATTTGACAAATGATCTGTCACCAAGACTCTCCCTGCATCTCTCAGAAAACAACGATGAAAACCTTCTACTAGACTGGAGTGATGATCCTCTTAGGGATGGGAGATCCAGGTGCTTCCCTGAATGGAATCATAATTCCAGTGATTAATGTATGTCTTATCACCTTTAGCTAAATATAAATGAAACTTGTCTCGGTCCTCATTCTAAGTGTATAGAAGGTGTGGGCCTGGTTATGTCAATTGGTATCAATTTTATGCATGAAGATTCTAAGACTCCCATCAAGAAGACACTCTGGAATACCTAAATGTTAATGGATTTATGTTGAAAATACTTTCATCAGAGTTGTTATATTGTTTGGCTTATTTGGTTCTTTATTCATTACCAATGCCACTATACCAGCACGTATATCATTAGTTCTGACGTCATCAAGTCTTTTGGACCTTGGATGATCTTCAAGAACGCTCATTCTATCCTTGAACTCTCATAACTCCGTAACCATACATGGTAGATAGGTCAAACTATACTTTTTCTGAATCCTGACTAGAGGAACCCCTTGCTTGTATTTTTAACCAAGTCCGAACAATTTTGAACTTGACCTCTGTGTAAAAATTCAACGACCTTTTCCCACCAAATAAAGGTGCTGTCGAAATGTCTCCATAACCTTATTAATCAGCGTTATAAGTACTCTATCTCTGTCAAATTCAGCATATTTAACATGATTTGCACGATTGTTTTTGTTTTTTTTGTTTGTTTTGTTACGGGAATTTGTTGGCTTTTGCACTATTCGCAGAACATTTAAAATACATACTAATTTTGAGATATCTTCAACGCAAGTAGCTTTTAGCGCTGTTTTTGTTTGGAATATAATATTTAAAAATAAATCTACTTCAAATAAAACATACCTATGTTAGTATAAACATTTTGTATCACAATTCAAAACAAAACATTGTATTATATGCCTCTTTAACTGTACCTATATCAAAGCTAGCATCACGAAAAAGTAAGAATTTGAGGGTAATTCATAAACTATTCTAATTATTTTCCCTATGAAAAAAACGAAGTCGCTTTGCAAAATACGGCACCCTGTAATAGATTCCGCAATCATCTTGGTGGTTTGACATCTTTGAGGAAAGGTACTTTCTATTTTTTTTAATGATACGCCGTCCAGCGCGATCTACACAAGATTGGATCAACCAAAACCAGTGGCGCTGTTGTTCATGAGAAATCCTATCAACGCCGTTCATTGACAGAAGGGACGATTCACCCTCGGAAATCAACTTCTAATCGACGTCTGTAGATCAGAAAAATTTCGCAGAAAACAATAAGAAAAAAAAAAAAAAATTGTCTCTAGGGGTCAATAGGGGTCTTTCTACTTATAACTCAAGAACGGTATGTCACAGATAGGTCAAACTATACCTTTTCTGAATCATTATGGCCAGAGGTCAGTTTTGACAAAATCTGAGCAATGATGAAATTTGAAACATGTTGCATGAAATTTGACACTTGTTGACACCTTTTGACATTTTTTTTATTTTTTTAGCTCGTCGTTTTCTACGCATTTTTATATGATCTACAGACACAGACGTTGATTAGAAGTTGATTTTTGAGGGTGAACGATAATGAACTGCGTTGATAGGATTTCTCATGATGCAGCGCCACTGGTTTAGGTTGATCCAATCTAGTGTAGATGGCGCTGTAAGACATTTCCAGAAAGGACGAAAGGACCTTTACGCAACTAAGATGTCAAACCTTCAAGATGATTGCGGAATCTATATATTACAGGGTGCTGTATATTGCAAATCGACTTCGCATTTTTCATATGGAAAATAACTAAAATAGTTTATGAATTACCCTCAAATTCTTACTTTTTCGTGATGCTAGCTCTGATATAGGATAAAGCTAAACCTCTTTGCCCATAATTTTAAATAATTAACTGAAATTGCCCAAAATTGATTGAATTGCCCCAAATATGACCTTCAACACGTTAACCAGGGTTCAGAAGCCTTCCGAGTTTTCAGGGAATTCACAATTGGATGATCTTCATTTCTTAACTGCTTTGAGTTTAATGAAACTTTTTTCAGCAGCTATAATTATGACTTAGTATTTATTAAACAATTACGTTTTTCCAGTCCAGCATGTCCATGAACAAACTGTCTGTCCAAAATAACGGATAGATGATGCTTGATACCCCACCCATTTCCAAAATTGAGTCAGTCACCATGATCAAATTCCCTGAGTAATTCTAAGGATTCCGCTTAAAGTTCAAGACGATCTATAGGGCGAAATCTATCTTTGATATGCCCCAAGCTCCCATAGATAGACGCTCGCATTGACATAGTATGAATAGTAAACACATTAATAACACGAGGCTTTTTGTTGGCTTGTCAATCGCTTCGAGTCCGATTTCTAAACTGTCGGGGCATTGCACATCATTAGGATTCGTCGGTTGGAACACTGATGGAATTTTGTCCAAGAAGCCTTTCATTATTTCCCTTTTTCTTTGCACTCGAGGATTCTTTAACTGGGGTTATGAGGTTGAAGCATGCCTTGCAGGACTGGCCCACTTCCCAAGTCCCACTAATACAGACTAATAACAAGTTTGAAAAGTGTATAACTCGGCTGAGCGATATACTATGCATTTCTTTGTTTACAAATTTGCACACTTTCAAGTGACAAATTCTACACTTTCAAGTTGTAGTTTGACACCATCAAACTAAGACCACACGGAGGTGAATGTCATGCAAAGGTGAATAGTTTTCTATTGTCATGACATCAAGTGATGATTTTGAAGTCGACATATTATACGTATTATTAAAGGCACCATCTGCAGTGTTCCCTATGAAAGTCTCAAAATATTTGAAATTATTTTTTTGTAGATATGGCTTAAAAGTGAATGATAAGTCAATTCTGAGCATAGGTCGTTTTACATATAGGCCTAGTAAATCGACAAAAAGGAGAGAAAAAGCAGTAATGTGCAGATATTGAGCTTTATTGCGTCTTTCTAATAAAGTGTTTGGTACGGACAGAGACCACCGATATTTTCCGAAATGTCAAATGATAATACTTATTAGGTCACTTTAAGTCTTATCACTTGCACGGTATGTTAGTCCCCCTCTGTCTCACAAAAATGCAAATATTTGATTTTTTTATGATTTTTTTTCCTGACCAGTGACAATGCTTTTAAACAAAATTACCATCTCACTTTGAAGAGACCGTAGTTCAAATCCGCATTGCATTATTTTGTAGCATATACCTTTGATATCTTACACTCTGTTATATATTATTGTATACCACACTACATCTTGCCTTCAGGGATTTCTATTCAAGACATTCTGACATCAACATTTGTGAATGTAACTTAATGTAAAAATTATCATCTAAAAAGAAGTCACGAATGAATTAAATTTCGCAATAAAGCTATTGGCAGTCAGTTTGCGCGGGAGACCTGTCATTGTCGATGTCACAACAGGTCACATAATAGGGTGGGTGAGTCAGCAATTTAGATGTTACTCACATACCAGCATCAAGAATGAGGAGAATTGTTCATCATCTGTGCATCCCACATCTCATTCATTTGGTATAGAGCATTGCACTATTTAACCGAGGCCACCAGTCTTTTTTCCAGAGTCACATTTTGGAACCATTTTTATGGTGTGGTTGGTGGAAATATGATATCTTTTTTTGTTCCATTTTGCGTCAGTTCGTTTGTTTGTTCTTTTTGAGAACATTATGAACAAAATATGAGTAAAGTATAGCAAGATAAAAATTCTGAATATTTCTCAACAGCTTCAAATTTCCCGGCTACCAAAAGTGCGGTAATTGTTATAAAATAGATGGCTATTCCATTCTATACACCCCATGGAAGACATGAGCTTAATCTTGCACACGGGGAATATGAATTTCAAATGGGGTTACCTGAATGGGTGACTTCATTTGAACTATACACCCCCTGGTGTGGGAGATTATGTCTCCATTCCATAGGGAGGTATGGATTTCAACTGGAATAGCCCAAAATATGCCACTCGTCGTTTGATCAATACAACACAACCTGTCGACGGATTTCTTTGTCGTTAATAAAATTAATTTTTCTGAGCAAAAATATATCAAAAACATTAAATTTCAGGCAGTTATCAACATGAAATCAAAAAAACCAAAAGAATAATTACCGAACACAATCAAGCTATACTTGCACATAAAACTCAACATTATACTTTTCGTTATTGAAATTATTATATTATTTCTTGAGTTGTAATATTGAATTTAAGAAAGCAAAATCATGATCTTAATCTCAAACATCATATGTTTATTGAGCTTGAACACCTGCAAAGGTCCACAGAAAGTTCAAAATATATATTTGACATTAAATATTTTCTCTTGTTTTTCTTTCAGATTATCTTGAACGCGATATATTTGAGTATTCAAAAAGAGCCAACGTATTCTTACCAAGATCAAGCTATTCTCTTATTGGTCTTTGTTAAATTGCATTATATTGCATAAATGCCCTATAACATAAAAAGCGGATTTAAATTTTTTATTTTTACAATCAAATCTGCGTGAAAATGCCGCACAGTGTTTTTTATTTTACTGTACCGTGTGGTTTGTCGTAAGCCAATTTCTTCACGGTGAAATTGCGCTCCTTTTCATGGAGTAGGGGTTTCCACAACATTAACGTGTTGACATTTTTTCCTGAGCGATTAACTTTTGTAGCTTTCCTTTTGATTTGACAATGACTTTTGCCGGCGGCATGAATTCGTTCTTGATTCCTTTTTATTTATGGGCGCACGAATCCAGTCTATTCTATCCTTTGTCGTCAACTAAAATTGAAAATATAAATATATGTTTCTCTCCACTGGCTTCGTTTGCAGAGTTCGTGTCCGCTTGCTGGCCTTGCTTATGTTTTTGTAACAACTCGTACGACAATACAAGATAATACTGAATTGTATGTTCCATCAGTCTAGGAAGGCAAATGCAATCTGCCTTGCTATAAAGTAAAGCTGATCCAGAGGGTAGTTTGAAGGTTATTCAATCGTATACCGCATTAATGCCAGTGTGATCTTATGCTGGAATGTTCTTAAATTAAACAAATTATACTTGTACTTTAGCGTCAAAAATTGCCAAAATTTGTATAAATTAAAATTGTATGAGTTGCGTTAGGATAATTCAAAACGTCATTTCTTTTTAACGTATACTGCTACACTTCACATACACAATCATTCCGTTGGAGGCATGGTAAAAGTTGAGATGTGGCCTTAATGCTCCATTTTCTTGAAATTCATGGTCAACTGAAAGAACAATTTTCAAAACCATTAATGACAAATGGCATGATGTTATAATCATCATCAAATCAGACATGGTCTTGAAAATTAAACGTTGCATTAAATGACTCATATGAATTCAAGATGAAACAAAACAACATACCCACTAATGCTATATGAACCAAGAAAGCTTAGGGGCAGTGCGGAAATATCGATCGAATGGTTGTAAACAGGGAATTGTACGTGTCTGCAATTTCACTCCGAAAATTGGTTATGAATATTTGCACTTTTTTCCATATAGTTCTTTGCCGTTCATAATGTAGTCCAAAAGGACGAATTAAGCAAGTCTCATTCACGTGTGAATTCCGGGGTGACGATGTCCTATGAGATGCAGTATAACAAACCTATTAGCTCAAAGTTAATTCAAAATAGTAACAGTCAGTCCCAAGAAAAAATCTCACTCTGTGTGAGGATCTATCAAGTTATACCACTTTGAAATCCCATTTAGACGAGATAAACGGTGAAGGATAATGAAGTATAAGTGCAATTGTGACATTTGTGACAGATTTGATGCCAATTGTTTTAGACAGATCTGGAATTGCAATCACATTTGTTAATTCGGTTATCTTTTGCTTTGAGACAGGGAAAAGAAAAGAACATTATTAAAAAAAAAAGTCTCCGGCAATCACAATATTATGCCTTATAAATATTTATGTTAAAAAAAAAATTATCAAGCACAAATCACATGGTTTTATTAAAAACAAACTCATATTGACCTTTAAAATAAATAAAAACAGCAGTCTCTCACCACGCGATATTCAAATTTCCCGGGTACCAAAATTGCCTAATGTGGCAATGACGTCCCAGTAACACAATGAAGGCTGATGACAATTGAGCACAAATAACCATGACGTCATTGCCCTTAGACAATTTCGGCGCAGGAATTTTGAAAATCGCGCATTGAGAGCCGGCTGTTTTTATGGTCAATATGGGTTTCTTTTTAAATAAAACCATGTGATTCGTGCTTGATAATTGTTTTTCTAATATGGCATAACGTTGTGATTGCTGGAGTGTTCCTTTAAAAATGACTTTTCAGGTTACACTTTAAGAGAGGATAGCGTGATACAGCAGTTAATATAGTTAATGTTTTTGGCGAATACGGTTCGGGTTCGATCCCCGGTTGAGCAAAATTCGCTCTGTCCAATACTGCATTTGAATAGTGAATAACCAAGATTTTGAAACCAGTTTTGATCAGGGTAACGGCATGGATGTTGGTACGCCCTTTGTGGGAGAACAGTGGCTGAAAAGTAAATGATCCACCCGGATGGATTAAGAAATCATCAACATCAACAACAACATCAACAACCGAACAACAAAGTTTTATTTTGGTGGGTTTCAATGGCATGCTTCCAAGAACAATGGATTTTTCTTGGAACACGTTTTAAGCGACTGGAATACAAGAAGATGTCCAAACAACTGGTATGGTACGCAGTTGTCTCGCTGGTTCCATGGGACGTAACAGGATCTTATGGAATAATGAAAAACACAGAACCATATAATTGTAATTTGGTGGAGCCCATTATGGCGCGAAGTTATGCATATTAAGCCTCAAGGATTGTCAGGATAGGAGCATCCATCCAAATCCATTGTCGATACAGCAAGTTTGTTAAAATACTTTTCATATTATATACGCCACTAACTAATTGTGTCTCCTACTCTTCTTACACACAAACACACCACAATACACCCCACACCCCGCATATCACACACATTTACATCCCACCCGCACAGCCCCATCACACACTTTTTTAAGCAATAGCAAGGTCTTATGTTATTATAGCAAATTATGTTAACCCAGTAACAGGAAAGACAACATTATTGGCAGCCTTGCATCTCACTTACATCATCACTACACATATAACTAAAATTACGCACGCACACAAAGTCTGACACCACTGCACATATGCCCATGTGCCCCGTATACACTCGCGAGTCTATTTAAGAAATAAAATTTTACGTTATTGACAAATTCTCCTTCAAGGTTAATCCAGTACAGCATTATTGGCGGTCTTGCATCTCACTTACATCATTACACCTAGGCATATACCACTAATATTACGCGCACAAACTCTTTCGCCACTCACACAACACGACCATCATACACCCCCCCCCACCCCACACAGATCCGTTTTCAGCAATAAAATTGTTTTACGTTATTAAACATTCTTTATCAAGGTTAACCCAGTAACTGGGAACACACCCCACCCCCATACATCAATAACACACACACCCACCCCACACCCACACACACCCCTTTAAGCAATAACATTGTATCATATTATTAACAAACTCATCTGTAAGGTTAACCCAGTAACAACATTATTGTCTGTCTTGCACCTCACATCATCACTACGCATACCACTTATATTTACGCACACAAAGTCTGTCGCCACTCTACATACTCCCATCCCCACACGTCAATCACACACCCCAACACCCCATCACAAACACCCGTTTAAGCAATAACATTGTATCATATTATTAACAAATTTATCTGTAAGGTTAACCCAGTAACCGGAAAGACAACATTATTAGCTGTCTTGCATCTCACTTGTAAACATCACCATATACTCCAATATACGTGCACCAACAAACACACCCCGTCGTCAGTGAACACATTGGTCTCATCGGTCTCACCCCACACAAACACATCCCACTAACACCCACATCCCCACCCACACACATCCACCCAACACACCCCCACCCAGCATTGGATTTGATAACCCATTTACACATGTTCCACCTACTGTGTGGGTTCGTTTATTGATTTCCTCATCCTCACTTACTGATTTACTGTTGAAAGCATAGCTCTTGTGCTAATAAGTTTGTACTTACCCACACGGCATATATCTTCTAAATGTATCTATATTTCTATATTTTTGTTTATCTCATTATTTTTAATACTGACCTTTGTAAAGGTGCCATAATAACACGCCCTGCGTTTTTGTGGCATCCTCATCATTTTCACCATTTTAACAGGTGTTTGTAATAGCTTTTTCATAACCACTGTAATTATTTGTATGGTTGGAATTTGATGAAATAAAACTGAAATAAACAGAACTGATCTGATCAAATACCCATGTATAAAAATATCACGACCTTGCAATTACGCCCAAAAATAATTGTTTTATTGGCGTAACCCGACCGACCCTAAAAATAGGCCCGACCCTAGAAAAATTAAAATAAAAAAAAAAAAAAAAAGTTCCAAGGCCTTTATCAAACGCAACTTACCATGTTTTCAGGTTTAAAAGTAAAAAAAAAATCTTCTATACACAGTTCGTTCGCAACAGGTAAGACACCATTTGCTATGGTTACGCCTCACTGCACAAATCAAAAATAATACGCACGCGCCCCTCCCGTCACTATACACACCTCATCCAATAATACACCACCCACCCATCATGCGCACACTTTACGTTAAAACAATAACGACGTTGTCTTACATTATTAGCCATTCTTGTTCAAGGTAAATCCAGTAACAGGAAAGATTACATTATTGGCTGACATCTCATATATATCGCTACACACATCACCAATATTTGCACACAAACAAGCACACCCCAGTGTACTCATCCACAACTTACCACTGACTAACACACCCACATGCCTCACACACACCCCACCCTCCACTACACATTCCCACTCGTGTTTTTAAATAACACGCTGTTACCGCTATCCAAGATTCTTCTTCAACGTCAGTCCAGTAACCGGAAAGGCAACATTATTGGCTGTCTTGCATCTCACATGCATCATTACACACGCCACTAATATTGCACACACACCCCAACAAACATTGATACCACTACACCCAAACCACCACGCACCCCCACCACCCCACGCACTCCCCACGCCCACACAAAACCACCCCGAATTTCCCAAAACAACAGCAACAACAACTAGATGCCACAGTAATGTGTTTTACCAAACACGAATATCTATGCCCGTGACCACACCTAACCCCCTTCCCCTATTCACAAACGAAAACTTGGTGAGCACCATGTGAAAGCACTTGTCTTAAGCTTGTAATGCTCATAACACTGGACTGGCCCACACTCTCTCTAATACCCTACCAAGCCTTCACTCTCTTGTATACCCCCATCAGACCATCACTCTCTCTAAACACCACCAGACTGCACCACACTCTCTCTCTCTTATACCCTATCAGACCCTCACTCTCTCTTATACTCCACCAGACCATCACTCTCTCTGAAACACCACAAGACTGGACCACACTCTCTCTAATACCCCACCAGACCCTCATTCTCTCTAATACCCCAGCAGACCCTCACTCTCTCTTATACTCCATCAGACACTCACTCGCTCTAAAAAAAACATCACCAGACTGACCCATACTCTCTCTAATACCCCACCAAGCCTTCACTCTCTCTTATACTCCACTATGCACACTCTCTAAAACACCAAGAGACTGAACCACACTCCCATCTCTAATACCCCACCAGACCCTCACTCTCACTTATACTCCACCAGACACTCACTCGCTCTAAAACACCACCAGACTGGCACACACTCTCTCTCTCTAATACCCTACCAAGCCTTCACTCACTCTTATACCCCATCAGACCCTCACTCTCTAAAACACCACCAAACTGGACCACACTCTCTCTAATATCCCACCCCTTAACCAACCACACCCCTTGTCCCATCATGACAACCTTTTGAGGTGGTCCAAGGAACCAAAATCAAAACGTCTACACATTCCCTTATAAGAGAGTTTTTGTCAAGTGATCAGTTTCCTTGACCTTTATCATTGCAAACATGATACAAAGGTAGCTAACAAAATACTACCTATTGCGCTACACTGTGTTAATATGTCGTACCTAGTTTTAAAGCCTTTAGACTTTGACCTCTGGGGATGCGGCTAACAAAGAATACATCTAGGGTCATGGGTCATCATTGTACTAAGTATGAACCATGATATACATGTAATGCTCATAACACTGGACTGGCCCACACTCTCTCTAATACCCTACCAAGCCTTCACTCTCTTTTATACCACCATCAGACCATCACTTCTAAAACACCACCAGATTGTACCACACTCTCTCTTGATACCCCATCAGACCCTCACTCTCTCTTATACTCCACTAGACCATCACTCTCTCTGAAACACCACAAGCCCGGACCACACTCTCTCTAATACCCCACCAGACCCTCACTCTCTCTAATACCCACCAGACCCTCACTCTCTTATACTCCATCAGACACTCACTCGCTCTAAAACATCACCAGACTGACCCATACTCTCTCTAATACCCCACGAAGCCTTCACTCTCTCTTATACTCCATCAGACACTCACTCGCTCTAAAGCATCACCAGACTGACCCATGCTCTCTCTAATACCCCACCAAGCCTTCACTCTCTCTTATACTCCACTATACACTTACACTCTCTAAAACACCACCAGACTGGACCACACTCTAATACCCCACCAGACCCTCACTCTCTCTTATACTCCACCAGACACTCACTCGCTCTAAAACACCACCAGACTGGAACGCACTCTCTAATACCCTACCAAGCCTTCACTCTCTCTTATACCCCATCAGACCCTCACTCTCTCTAAAATACCACCAGACTGGACCACGCTCTCTAATATCCCACCCCTTAACCAACCACACCCCTTGTCCCATCATGACAACCTTTTGAGGTGGTCTAAAATCAAAATCAAATGCCTAAACATTCCCTTTAAGGGTTTTGTTAAGTGATTAGTTTCCTTGACGTAAGATTCAGACCTTTATCATTGCAAACACGGGGAGCTATCATAATACTTCCTATTGCGCTACACTGTGTTAATAGGTCAAAATTACCTATTTTGCTTTTAAAGCCTTTAGACTTTGACTTCTGGGGATGCTGCTAATATAGAATACATCAAGGGTCATGGGTCATCATTGTACCAATTATGAACCGTGAGGGCGCTGTAGTTCTTGAGCTAGAGCTGTTTGAAATTTTACACATATTGCTCACTGTAGCCCATGACCTTTGACCTCTGGGGTCGATGTTACTGCAGGAAGTATCTAAGGGTCATGGGTCATCATTGTACCAAGCAAGAACCCTGAGGGCGCTATAGTTCTTGAGCTTAAGTGGTTTTAAAAATTTACACGTATTACCCCCTGTAGCCTGTGACATTTGACCTCTGGGGTCGTGGCTACCATAAGTTACTTCTAGGGGTCATGGGCCATGCAGTATACTAAGTATAAACCTTGAGGGCGCTATAGTTCTTGAGCTAGAGATGCTTCAAATTTACACATATTGCCCCCTTTGTAGCCCATGACCTTTGACCTCTGGGGTCGAGACTACCCTACGAAATTTTTAGGGTCATGGGCCATCATTATACTAAGTATGGGCCCCGAGGCTACTTTAGTTCTTGAGTTAGAGGAGTGCAAAGAAGTGGTCTTAAGAAGATGAAGGAGAAGGAGAAGAGTCCGAAGACTAAACACAACAAATACAATATCTATGCCCCGTTGCACGGGCATAGCACGGGGCATAGATAAGAAGGCGAAGAAGGAGAAAACTAAACGCAACGAATACAATATCTATGCCCCGTTGCACGGGCATAGATAACGAAGCACCACACTGTTATCTAACAGCAAATAACATGGGATGAGTGTATCACATTTGATCACTAATGAATAAAGGAGGCGGCCTAAATGCTTCATCCTGGCAGGGTGTAAGACAATGCGAGGATCGGAAATAAATGAAGCAAGCCCAAGGAATTATCATAAGTCCTGATTTTTTTCTGCTCTCTCAATAATTTATTATAGGTCAGTTTGCTCCAGCTTCATAAAGATTTTATTACTGATCACAAGTCTTACAAACCTCTTATATTAATATTTAAAGATTTGGTATAATAACGCACTTAGTTATTCTGTCTTTGATATACAACTAAATGCCCATTTAATGTTTGGTTATGTTTCGCGAATGAAATGTATAAAATATTACAGTTAATGTTCATACGTGTGGTAGTAGGTAGATGGTGTAAATAAAAACATATCCTTGTAAATGATTAAACGTATACGAGATCTTTCTTTCACTACCTTCCTGTAGCCTACCTGGTACAAAGATATCAATGTCAAAACAGCAGCACAGAAATTGATTAGGAGCACTTGGTTCCCTGACACTCCCATGAAGTGTAAAGCTGAATTTACAGCTTTGTTTTTAACCAATGAGATAGAGCGCTTTTTTGTTGCGTTTGGAAAACCGTGCTACATCATTGGTCAAATAGCAATCGCTCCTCGCCTAGCGATGGAGTATAAATTCGGCTGAAAAAAAACCTAACCCAATACTTACGCTATACGAACTGACTGACCTACTTTGCAAGTTTTGACCTTTAGCAACTTAATATTATTGACCAAACTGACCACAGCTCAGACCGAATTTGATATCCTTGATTGGAACATGAATAAAAGATTCATGTGCTGGCTGTCCTTTCAATTAATGAAAAGAAATCTTTTCCTACGGACTCTATATCTGCAATTGCAAGCTCGTTTCAAAATGATCAAACCCCCCCCCCCCCCAATCAAAAGTACAACTTTAAAAAGTAGACTACCACTGGCAACCTTTTGTTCTATCGATCAGATGAAAATTACAATCACAAGCCAAAATTAGCCATATTCGATTTATTGTACAACTTATATTCCTCGACTGCCGCTAGTCTCCATAAGCAGAGATAGTCAATTGCTAACCCTCTTGGGGCGACCGTCGAAATGCGCAAGATATACTTGCGTGCCCATCTTTTTAAATCAAATTTGAATGTTTACCTTCGGTTAACGTTTTAATCTTATATCTTGAAATGCGGATTGCAATTGGGAGCAAGTTTACGTATAAACATGGACAATATTAGACACAAAATGCGAGATATGTTGATGATTAGGAAGATAAATTTAACAAAAAAATGCACTTGATTTGTGTATGTTTGAACCGTATGGCCTCCAGTCTCCATAAATCTTTTCCGGGACAAGTAAAGTGGTTTTTCACCCATAAGCAGTAATCCATATTATCGTGATACATTACATGTATTTAGGGCTATACTTCAATGCTAAATATTAACCAGTAGCAAACAAACAAAACCATTTTGTTTCGTAAGGGAAGGATTGTGCGATAATTGTCATTGATTTCAAAGCTCTGATACTTAATGCTATCGCCCTCCAAACATGAAATTGTCATTTGTGCCGCCAGATTTGCGGAATGAATTATGGTTATTGTTATAGTGTTACATTAATTACATGTACGAAGGGTATCTACATCATGACATGAAAACATAAAACGTTGTCTTTTTCATTTTGCTGAATCACATTTTTGTTGTAAAAACACTGGAAGATAAGGCAAGAAAAGTTTGAACTATATATCTTGGATTGATTTCATTCAATGAACCAGATAAAAGAAACTTTGAAACAATTTTTCACAAAGTTTAGATAAACCAAAAATGTCGATTTCAAGCGATGCGCTTTTTGTTAATGTTCATACTTTGAAAAATGCTGAGATGTTTGTACAAGGGTTCAAATATATAGGATCCAGCCATAAATATAAATGCATTTAAGGAAGTTCAGAATTGGGTTGTATAATCATGCGTACACTGCCTCTTAAAGCTTAAATTGATACGGACGTATAATAAATAATAACGTAGAGTTTATGTTTATATTCTAAACATAAATATTTATTCTATTATGTGCAAGGCATCGTCCCTGATCAGTATATAATAATAATTACACGCTTATGGAATGCAACAGTACAGGGCATAAATCATACACATATTATGATAAAAGTTCATATATATTTATATGAACTTGTCTGTGCACGCGATCTGGGCACAAGAATCAACCTATCTTTACGGTACAATAAACAGTCTCTATTCTGTCAATAGTAGTCAAACATATGAATGTTACCTAATTTTGACGCAAAGGGTAGGCTTAATGAATTAGATGTCTATAATAATTTGCCAATATTACAATCACGAATCATCTGTCTTATCGTATACACGATTAAAAATTAATGTAGGCTAGCAAGGTAGTCGCCAATTAGGGTTCACTACACACGACACGGTTTGTAAGTGAACCAGTTCTACATTGCAGGTCTAATTGTCTTGTAACATGGAAATAAAATATCTTGGTATTTGATAGGAAATTAGCATACACCTGTAATTGAAACATAAATCTTCGCCATGAAAAATAGGTTTGTCAGTCATAAGATATGTTGCTCCTATTGTTGCTGTTGTTGCTACTGCTACTGCTCATGTATGTTTGCTTGTTTTTGTGTATCTCTGTTTTGTTTGATTACTGTCTGACCGTGCCTAAACACGCTTGGATCCTAATAGGACCAGACTCAATCAAAGCTTTGGCTTAAAATGCTTGCATACTTTGAAAGAGAAAGAGAGCAAAATTTAAAAAAGTATTAAACAGCGGGAGAAGTAGGTCGCTCTCAACAAACAAGCAAAAATGTAACAATTTTACTCTCAGCTTTTTTGGTCTAAAGTCTAAAGGAAAAATTCGTAATCCAGTCTCTATTGCCAGAGAGAGGGAGAGACGAGGAGAACGTGGCGTAATTATGATGATGATTGCCGGGATATTGACTTGGGAAAAAAATCCTGAAATTAATTGGCATTATCAGTAGATTAAATTCAGACTTCCGCTCTCCATCCATCATTTAGAACTGGGTAAATGAATCATGAAAGTCAGTACTCCGTCCTTCGGAGGGGATGCTAAGCCGTCGGCCACGGTGTTCAAAGAGCCTTACCTGTACACGTAACTCGTAGTCAGTTCCGAAAAGAGTAGAGTGTTAACTCCTGACTGTTCCCAACCCATCCCAGGTTTCAAATGGACTCCAATGGAAATAAGCTTAAGATTCTTCGGTTATCCAAGGTTGTCAAAACTGAACAAGTCAAATAAATAATTAAATACCCTCCCCCACCAAAAAAAACCCACAAACCACACACACACTAAAGATTACTTCAATTTATTGTTAAATATTTGTTTTGATTGTTGTTGTGTAACTGTTGCTGTTGTTTACTTATTATTGATGATGTGGATCATGGTTAAATGTATGATGAATGGTGTCTTCATGTGTTATAAATTGTGGTTGGGATAATGGGATAGTGGCAGTGACAGTGTTTTGGCGCATCTTAAAGAGTATGTGTGGGTGGGTGTTGATATATGAATATCATGTTTTGCTACACTTACATGATGACATTTACCCTAATTTACTTGTAACCATTTCTTTTGATCACCGATACCATTCCATTGCGTTCTGTATTTAACTTAATAACATTCTGCTTCTCATTTTACACATATCTGATAGTCAGTGATATTCAATAATAAAACGGAAACCATTTGTAATGTCCCTATTTTTGACGTAAACACACTTTTCTTTAGGCAATTTTCTGCCGTTATTTGTGCCATCATAATATCACTAAAAATACCTGGACTGGAAAGACTAACCTAATATAGTAGAATTCTCCTTCCGTTCAAATGACGTTATAGTCGTTGCTCGACACACTTACCTGGCCACGTGGCTCATTTAGATATCTGCAAAATGGCACACGACAAACAAAGTTGTTTTGATTAATTTTTCCATTACACTGAATCCTAGGTGAACTTGATGACAAAGAGCGAAAACAGGTTTGGTATAGCCAAATATAATTATGTGTGTGGAAATACCGCCATTGTACCGTACCGTGAAATCACTTAACTGTTGGCATCAATGAGCGACAGTGGGTGTTAATAAATAGGTAAAAGGCAAACTGGCAAAAAAGGGCAAAACTGTAATCTATTCCTACAAACCTGCAACATGTCGGCAGAACATTGTTTTGAGATAAATGCCTTTAAATGATACATACCATGAAATTGATTTGGACTTTTTTGATGTGATATACCTATATTACGTATCAAATCGAAAGAGTAACTGTAAAAATCGAAATGTATTATAGAGAAAAGTATGGTTATTTACATCACCAATTGCCTTTCGTCAATCTACATTCAGTACTGTGCAATTGGAAAAATTAATTGCTTCATTTCTCTACATTGACACTAATATCTACCGTTGACAAATTATACCATATCTTTAAAAGTACAGATAATACAATGGCATATTTAGTGTAATTTTCAACCATATTTCATAAACTTTACAGCTATATACAAAAATCATAAAAAGTGAAAATGGGCTATTCCAGTTGAAATCCACACTACCCCTGTGGAAGATTTTGAAAATACATGTATCTTTCACAGGGGGAGTTGACAAATGTAATTGGTTAGGGTTAATCATTTTGAAACCCATACTCCCCCTGTAGTATGGCTTTACCTATATCTTCCACAACTGGGGTGAGTATTTCAAAATGGAAGTTACCCAATTGTCTATTCTATTTAAAACTCATACTCCTCTGTAATAGCCCAATATGACCATGTTCCTGGTTTTGCGGGAATGGGTTGCAAATGCGTTCATACAGTGTATGGAAAAACAACTGTAAAAGTGTGAGAGGCCCGTGAAGTCTTAGACACAATACATTTGATAAAATCTAATGAACTTTCCTGCCAAATTTTGTTAATGCATTAGTATTCTGGATCTATATAGCAAATGACGAAACAATGTACCGATATTGCTGTCATGTTAAACTATAGGATTGGTAAAACGTGCTATACGATATAATAAACATTTAAGCTCCATTTTTGTCTAAATCTATTAAGAATGACAAGAAGTATGCAGATAACCCAATTGTGAGGTTCTTGTTTCATTACCAAGCACGAGGAGACACAATTGTGCTACGTTGAAAATGAAATAAATAAACACGAGGAAATTTGAGAGCAGACAGACCATTTTTAAGTAAATGGAAATTATAGTTTCTTTTAAAGATTTTTGTTTTGATTTAAAAACTATAACAGGCGCTGGCTGTCTACATTTCTATTTCCTTTTTTTGTGTTTATTATTCTTTCTCTCTCTCTCTCTCGCTTTCCTTCTCTCCTCTCTTTCTCTCTCTTGTTCTCATTGTCTCAGAGCAGAAATATTTTGAAAATAAATTGAAGATTGTTCTGTTTTGATTTTAAAACTCTAACACGATTTCTTCATTTCTCCCTCTCCATTTGTATTTTCCTTTAATTCTCTCTTTCTCTCACTATCCGAATCTATCGTTCTCTCTTTCCTTTCTTATCTCCCCATTTCCATCTATCCCTCTCTCTTCCCTTCTATCGCTACCTCCCCTATCTCTCTCCCTCACTCGCTCTCCCCCTCCCCTATATCTCTGTCCCTCTCTCTAATTATTCTCTTTCCATTTCACTTGAGTAAAATGTTCGATATATAAACCCACTGAGAATGATTTCAACTGTCGACCCAATTATTCAATGCTATGTTACTATAACATTGTGCTATGAGTATACATTGTTGGAAAGTGCATCTGAGGTTTAAGGGAATAGGACTGACTCGAGAGAAAATTAATTGTTAATGATGTCAACGAGGTGATGGGATGAACACCAACTATCTATAACCTATAAAGATATTGAATCATGCATAATATGGAACAGTATTCGCCACTTGCACGGTTCCGCCATTATGCACTATGTGCGGGGAGAGCCTCGAACTGGCAGCATACATGAATGGGAATCGAACCAGTCATATAACATTCTGTGTAAGGTTACGTAATTCTTCCTTTCATGTATGCTGCCAGTTCGAGGCTCTCCCCGCATATAGTGCATAATGGCGGAACCGTGCAAGTGGCGAATACACCAATCCGAGAGGCGTTTACTGTATCTGGCCCTCTATTGACGGCAACACAGATGTACCAGAGCGGGATATTTAATTCGTAATTCAATACTCATGATTGTGTATTGAATATCACTGCTGTGTATAATTCCCGGGTACAATTCTGTATAGCACACAATAAAAAATGGATGGAACCCCCGACCTCGGGACACCGCAGTTATACATCTGGGACACCGCAGTAATGGCGAAGTCGGATAGGTGTATACGTACCTGATAAAGAGCGTTCTGGATTCGTTCTGTCAGACCGCGGGGCGAGTGCGCGACGCATTGCTAAAGAGAAAGAACCTTTTAACCTTAATTTGACAGTTTTTTGAAACCGGGATTATCATCCACTTGGTTTCCATCGTGATCATGCCATTATTAAAAACATATTAAAAACTTTAGCGTGATGTGCACAAGTCTGCTAAATTTTGGCAATTGTCTGCGCTACTGTATATATTATTATTATTATTATTATTATTATTAAAGGACATTTCTATAGCGCTCTACAGATAACACAGCGCTTTTGCTCCAAAACAAAATACACAAGAAAAACTAAAAAAAACAACGAGAAATTACTGATTTGGAAAAAGATATGTCTTCAGAAGACGTTTAAAAGCAGCCACAGATTCCGCTTCTCTGACATAAACAGGGAGCTTGTTCCAGTGCTGGGGCCCGAAAACGGTGAAACAGCAATCCCCGGCTCTTTTACTGGAGCGAACTGTATAGAGCCTTGTTTTGTCAGATGTTGAGCGAAGCCTGCGACTGCTTCTAGATGAATCTGGATGATTATAAAACGTGACAAGATCTTGTAGATATGCCGGAGCAGTACCTGATATGCAGTTGTATGTGCAACATGATTTTGAAATTAATTCTTTCTTTCACCGGGAGCCAATGGAGGGTATTCAACAAATCGGCAGAGCACCTGTCTCGTCCACATGCAAAGATCAGCCTGGCAGCCTTATTTTGGAGACGCTGCAGCCGTTTTAGGTCCATTTCACGGGCACCATACATGAGGGAGTTGGCATAGTCTATGCGAGACAAGACATGCTGTAAGGCAAGGCTCCTTTACCAACCTCATTCATTCATGGAATGACTAATTTATATAACGTTTTTCTTGTATTGTACAATACTTTATGAACTGGTTGTCATTTTTAGTTGTTTGGAGTATTCTAGAGTATTCAGATTTTCTTTAAATAACATAATGAAGATGTTTTTGTTATTATTAACACAAGATCGTATTTTAATACATCTTTGCTTTTTAGTGTTAATAAATTAACACTCCTATACTTTATTGTACACTCCTTAGCCATTAACGTATTCTAGTGTTTATTAAGTATTGCTCTGCTGTTTGTGCAGTGTAGCTGTTGTTATTGTTGTTGTGACACAAGTAATATCTTCGATGTTGTTAATGAATTTTTATCGTCTATATTGTTATTGTTATTATTATCAATCAAAGTATTATTAATGACAGTTGTATTGTTAGTATCTTTTGTTTTGAATAGAATTTCCAAGATGTAAACTCACCTCATACGCGCCATTACCATTATTATTATTTCTCGGTGCGAGTATAAGAATTATTATAATTATAAAATAAATTTGAAGTGTCAAGTTTCATTAGAGAGCTACAGATAGTCATATATTTTTAATTTACACTATTACTTGTAGCTTGACAGCAGCGTTGTAGAACACAATTCCAAAAACCTCATATAAAAGCAGACTTATCAATACATTACACACAAGGTTATAGAAACAAAAGATAGAATGATGTTGCTGACGTGATGATAACAACTTTGGTACCCATTTTGAAGTAATATAGATCATGATTGGATTTTATTTTGTGAAACAAGAGAAGGTCGTTTTTGTTATCAAAATTATTTTTCAAAAGAAGTCGTTTCTAAGCATTTGTAATTAATTTTAAATGTTAATGCATATCTAAAGTTAAGAATGAATCAATTAAGAATTAAAATGAATGTCCAGGTCCTTGACAGTATTATGCGAATCTTTTTTAATAAACCATGCAAACCGTATTGTGTCTTTTGTTGTTGTATTTGTTTAATTTATTTTTTAATTTATTTGTGTGCTTGTTTTCGGGTTGTTGCTTTTTAGATCACATATTTGAAGTCTGTATTGCAGACGTAATATATCATGAAAATAAAACATTGTTGTTGCTTTTGGTTCTTTGTATCACTCCCATGTATTGCTGCCATTGCCTCCAGGCATTATTGGCTTTCACACGACACAAAAATAACAAAAATAACATTTGAAATGAAAAAGATAGACTTTACAGCTCAACACACATGTTATCCCGCTTCATTCTCTCAATACTTAAAAACATGGGAGTTAAAGTCAAATACATAATCTTCATGACACCCAATTATTTGGCAGTTATTTGTTACTTTATCCATGGAAGAAAGAGATAAGAAGGAACCACAACGAACGCATTCACTTTGTCCACTCCCTTTACCGACATTTAGTTGACATTGTTATTCATGAGGATTTACTTTGATCAATACCCCGCATTAAATAGGTGATTGGTATTGTATTCCATGTATTTGCATGTCTTCTGGAGCGTGTGTGAAGGATGTTTTGAACTAATGACCTTCCGTGCAAGCACCCTATAGGATTTTCTCTGGTGACGTGATCATCGGTCATTGATGGCCTACATCTTTTTCTTCCATTTTGCCAAATTTTTCCGAACTTTGATGACTTTTTTCTCAGAGTTGGCAGTCTTTGGCACTGAAACGAGTTAGCTAGTTACGATTATACACATATAAACTATTAAATTAAACAGGTTTTATGTACCGGACTCAACCGGAACATTGTGCATTATTTAAGAACATTTTACATCTATTTTTCATCGAAAAAGTCACCAAAATCTTACCTTATTTGCTAAAGATGAAACTCAGCAAAAAAACGGCCGATTTTGATTACCTTTTCGATGTTTTATAGGACATTTTCTACACAACACCATCAAGAAAACAGTTTGACTGCAGATCCCAAAACAAAGCTACTATACATGTTCAGAGCATCAGTGAAATTCCATAATCTTACTTCTGGGTAGCGTTTGTTTGTTCGTGGATGGGTTTGTTATAAATTTTTTTTTTAATGATTTCGCCAAGCATCGATGGCGGTAAATGGATCATACATGAAGGGAAGTACCATTGATAGCTTTTCTTTTCATGCGTCAATAGATAAGCGGATTAAAACTTGGCCGATCGAAGTCGTTGTGGTTCCTTCTCATCTCTTTCTTCCATGCTTTATCCCATTAGTGACGTTAATTATCCTGTATGCCACACGCAGATGAAATTAGTTTTAAAAGAAGTTGTTAAACCATGACCACGTTTTGTCGCCTGTTCCGTTGTTAGGATCATTTACTGCAAATTTCCTTCATGCATACTAGTAACACACAAAGGCAAGAGGTTTATATTGCTTCCTAAGTTGATTTTAAGTTCATATCTATAGAGAGATAGATATCCGGTATTCCACATGTGGGCAGGTGAGGAGGTTTGAGATCGACTAAACTAAGGATCATCTACACACGTACGTGGTCAACTGTCAATTTTGGTTCGTGAAGAAGATATATAGCAAAAAAACCCACTGAGTTACAGGTTATGAGTCAATGTATTTTGTGCTAATTGAATTACACAGTCAAATGAAAGGCTTTGTTGATTGTATCCTTGATTTCTGGTAGTTTTCGCATAGAGACGAACGACAAAATAACTAATTAGGCCTAATCACCGCTTGTGCTATAATACTGACTGTAGAGGGCGGTTTATCGATTGTCTTTTCATTTACATTTACATTTACATTTACATTTACATTTACATTTACATTTACATTTACATTTACATTTACATTTACATTTACATTTACATTTACAAGTAGTGATTCAGGTGACATTTCATTAGGGTTTGGGGGCAGGAGTCAGGAGCGGGATTTGTGATGATATCATAGTAGCGCCAAAATATTGAGATCCTGCTCTCTGATTGGTCAATTATAAGGTGCTGCACCCCCAAACAGTGGAATGACTCATGAATAAGGCAATTATGCAAATGAATTGCTCCTGAACAAATGCCCTCATTTTGGGGGTTGCTCCTTAAGGAGCAGCCCCCAGGAGCTAGCTTCCTGTCATGTAAGCCGTGAAAGGGGACCTATTTTTTTTAAATGTTGTATATAAATTATACACCAGCCTGCTTGATATAAGGTTGTACACTAATTTCAACATTGGGGTGAATATTGGAAGTACTGAGAACACATTTTGAATCGTTATTGGCAATTATCATGATTGTCAGTCTAGTAGATGATTTTGTTCAACCAGGAGCTACCAGGGGCGTTTCATGAAAGCTTGTTAATATTGGTATAGACTTATTAAGTATTTTGTGATGAAGGTGATGGGTTCTTGGAGTTTTTTTATTTTGCATGAAAGGATAAAAACCAAATTGCCACTCTTTTATATTCTTGTTAATAATAAAGGCATATATATGCAACATTTCAGATTAACGATATTACGTCTCTTTTTAGTGACACTATTTGTCTAGGTTCGTCTTCATTATGTTTGTCGTATACTGAATTTTCAGAGTATGGGTCTTGTCTTTTAAATAAATTTTCTTCGTCAGTACATTCTCATGTTCTTTCATCGCTTAATTGATATTTTTGCTTGGCCAAAAGATAAAACACACTAAGATTTAAAGAGACACAAAGATATGCTTGTACTATTTTCTTCAGTTCATTCGACAATAAATGTCAAAATGTTTTATTTATTTTGCATTTCCTTAATTGAGAAGAATTATAATGTTAAATACACATCATGAATTTAATGCAATAATAATCGTTGTGGATGTTATATAAAACACAAGTCATTTAAATACACATTATACCAATTTGTGGTCAAATATTTAAAGAGGGGTTACTAGTGCGGACAGTACTGTTGGGTATTGTAGCAAATGTTATATACTTTATATACTAACTTATGGGTATCTTGTTTGGTCGTAAATACACATATTATATATACACCTATATTTATCAATACATATTCTAAGCATAAAGAACTCCACGAGAAATAAAGTAGCAAGTAGAAATGTGTGGTACATTTTAAAAATCTTTTATTATAGACTTTCAGAGGCTATTTGTAAACATTACATGATGTTTCTTGCACATAATTTATAAGTATTAATTATACAGTTATACAAGTTGTGAATTATATGAATTTTACTTTAAATTTTGAAATCCTAATTTTTTTAACACATTTCTCATGTTTACACAGCATAACTTGAAATGTTAAGTACCCATTGGTTTAAAATCATATAGTTATGATAACGCTCCCCATTGTTTTTTCTTTTAAATGGTTATATCTTGACTGAAAGTGATATTAATATCATTTACAGTTGTTTTATGTGTTTTAAGACTAAAACGTGGCGGTGTTGGTAAATCAAAGTTTAGTTCCTATTTAAATGCCGTCTTCATTATTTATCAGCTTCCATTCCTTCATCAGCATCTTCATCATACAGGAACAGACCATCGAATTTGTCTTGATATTTAGCCACCACTCTTTTGATAGCTTTGTTAATATCCACGCCATTGTCCATTTTGTATTCAAGCTCTTCCGTGATTTCTTGATATAGGTCATCATCTTTCAAATGAGCATAACTCCATAAAAATGTGGTAAAATGTTTTAAAAAGACACGTTTAACAGCCCACAAGGTCTTCGTGTAAGCTGTTTCCTTAGCCTGCTCTTGGTCCAATCCCTCGGCAATGTACTTTTCATATTTTTTAGCTCTCATCTCTTCAGTGTCTTCCATGGCTTGTGCATACCATTCTTGATATGTACTATTGTCTTCCAATTCATCGCTTGTCTCTTCATCCGATGACTCCTCCTCAGATTCAGAATTATCTGCTTCAGAATCTTTGGATTCGTTGTTGTCATTTACTTGTGAATCATCCAAGTCCATATCATCTACTTCTGAATCACCTTCCTCCTTTTCAGACTCTTCTTCCTGATGTACATTTTTCTCATGTCGCGATAGATCATATTTGCGAGTGAACCCTCTATCACACAAGGAACACTGGTGACGTTTAGCAGCAAGAAAATTCATGTTGACCCTTTGATGGTTTGTGCACAAATGACGAGAAGATGGACTGACATTAGCATAAATGAACTCATGATTCAAGCCATGATAAAACTCATTTTGATGCACTATTAACACAGTGCAATGTTTTTAGATACACTATTGACGCTGCGTAACGCTTTTGAACGCACTATAGACGCTGCGTAACGCCTTTGAACGCACTATCGACGCTGTGTAACGCTTTTGAACGCACTATTGATGCTGCGTAACGCTTTTGAACGCACTATCGACGCTGCGTAACGCTTTTGAACGCACTATCGACGCTGCGTAACGCTTTTGAACACACTATCGACGCTGTGCAATGCTTTTGAACGCACTATCGACCAGTGTTGTAGGTCTCGAGACCAAGACCGAGACCAAGACCAAGACCAGGCTTAGCTGGTCTCGAGACCTACAAAACTGGTCGATAGTGCGTTCAGGAGCAATTTCCATTTGCATAATTGCCTTATTCGATGAAAGAACATGAGTCATTCCACTGTTTGGGGGTGCAACCTTATAATTGACCAATCAGAGAGCAGGATCTCAATATTTTGGCGCTACTATGATATCATCACAAATCCCGCTCCTGACTCCTGCCCCCAAACCCTAATGAAATGTCACCTGAATCACTACTTTTACATTTTACATTTACATTTACATTTACATTTACATTTACTTTCTTTATTTGTAAGCTGCCATACTTTGACTTGATATGTTGAGGAGACGAATCTCAATTTCAAAGGCATTTTGTTCTTTCATTTATCATAATTCAAGGTAATTGTAATAAATGGTGCAATCAGTGGTAGGATATTCTAAAGGAACTCCCAATAGTTATTATTGCACAAAGTACATCAATACGAACCTTGATGCAGGCGAACCATAATGCAAAAACGTGTAACGTTTCTATCTTGAAATAAGTTAGATATTTCCTCAGACATTTCACCTTGAACAGGTTACATATTGTTGTAATAAACCTTCTACAAAGCATGTTGTAAATGGCAATATTGCATCCCACCTCACAACTCGGCATACATAACTCGTTATCTCATACCACCCAAAACGTGTTCTGTTCATATCGGTCAGGTTTTATTTTGTTGATGTTGTCTTTTCTAGCGTTTATTAGTGTTACTTTATGCATCGCCTGTCCCTACCAATAAGGTATCATGGTATAGGTTGTTTGAAGAACCTTGTGCACTTTAATGCAACATTGTCTACTCCGGTGACATAAAAACCTTCACTTTCCTTATTTGTAAGCTGCCATACTTTGACTTGATATGTTGAGGAGACGAATCTCAATTTCAAAGGCATTTTGTTCTTTCATTTATCATAATTCAAGGTAATTGCAACAATTGGTGCAATCAGTGGTAGGGCATTCTAAAGGAATTCCCAATAGTTATTATTGCTTATTGTTGCTCAAAGTGCATCAATACTAAACCTTGATGTAGAGGAAGAAAACATGATGGTGCCGAAGAGAAGCAGACGGTGACGACGAAGAAGTAGAATAATATTAAGGGGTGGGGTATGAACGTTTGGACAGTATTTATTGTGGGACATAATAGAGCACATCAGACACATCGAATTGCATTCTGAATACGAAGAATGTCCTTCTGATATCAAATAATTTTGATTTTTTGAAATTCGCAATGTAATACACATTTTATGGCAAATGATTAAAATTGATATTTTTGACATTTAATAGTACTCGAAGTAAACTTGATAAATCTGATGATTTATACTTAAAGTGCATGTAGGTGGGATAAAAAGCCGACGATCAAATGAAAATTTTGACCTTTCGCATTGAAGATATGGATTTTGTTTCCTGAAACACCAAAAAAAAATTAGGTATTTTTAGAAAAAAATTATATCTTCAATATGAAAGGTCAAAATTTTCAATTGATCGTCGGCTTTTCCTCCCAGCTACATACACTTTAAGAATATGTCATTAGATTTATAAAATTTACTTCGAGGACTGTTATATATCAAAAATGTGAAAAATATAAAATTTTAATAATTTGTCATAAAATTTGTATTATATCGTGAATTTCAAAAAATGAAAATTATTTGATATCAGAAAGACATTCTTCGTATTCAGAATGCAATTCGATATGTCTGATGCGCTCTCATGTCCCACAAATAATACTGTCGAAACGCTCAAAACGCTCATTCCAGATCCCTTAAGAAAGAAATGGTATACTTTATGGCTATTAATCTTTGAAATACGTGTATATTCGCTAAGTTACGTGTGAGATTCATACATTCAATAATATAGTCGTTATAGCCCATTTTGAGTATAAGCTCAATAAATACTAATGCATGTCAAACTTTGATAGATTATAATATCGCTAAATGCGAACAATAATTGACTGCAATTCATCATTTGTTTCAAAGCATTTTGCCATAGTGTCATTATGTAATTGTTTGTAGGGCACAATTTGCTTTCAAAGAAGAGATATTAACACCCCCATGTTAAACGGTAAGAGAACAAGAGAGGAGAGAGGAAAGAGACATTTTTAACTACAATAGAAAAACGTATAACAAGCATAGGAAGAGACAAGTGAAGCAGAGGGATGAGACAGAAATATATGAGTGGTAAGAAAGGAGAATAAAGCAATATCATGATAAAGCGACGGCTTAGTGCCAGAGGTGGGTAAGTGCAAATAGCTGCGCTGTAAACATTTGGCAATTTGCACACAGTATATCGTGTCATCTAACACATGGTATCTACACATGGCAGCTACACTTACTCACTTCTGAGCATGAGGGAAGGAGGAGAGATAGTATGTGGAGTAGAAGGGGTGAAGAGAAAATTTCAATACAAATATTCAAATGCAAAGGATGACAGAGAAAAAGAGATTAGGCAAAGTATTAAATAAGCAGAACCCCTTTATTTCTTCAAGTAGTTGAAGAAATATGGAAGACAAATACTGTTGACTATTTGACAAATCTACGTGGTCTCGTGGTACGTGTTACATTTCACGAACCATTTATGCACAAAATTGCAACCTTTCTATCTTGAAATAAGTTAGATATTTCCTCAGACATTTCACCTTGAACAGGTTACATATTGTTGTAATAAAACTTCTACAATGCATGTTGTAAATGGCAATATTGCATCCCACCTCACAACTCGGCATACATAACTCGTTATCTCATACCACCCAAAACGTGTTCTGTTCATATCGGTCTGGTTTTATTTTGTTGATGTTGTCTTTTCTAGCGTTTATTAGTATTACTTTATGCATCGCTTGTCCCTACCAATAAGGTATAGGTTGTTTGAAGAACCTTGTGCACTTTTATGCAACATTGTCTACTCCGGTGTCATAAAATCCTCCACTTCCTTTATTTGTAAGCTGCCATACTTTGACTTGATATGTTGAGGAGATGAATCACAATTTCAAAGGTATTTTGTTCTTTCATTTATCATAGTTCAAGGTAATTACAATAATTGGTACATTCAGTGGTAGGGTATTCTAAAGGAATTCCAAATAGTTATTATTGCTTATTGTTGCTCAAAGTCCATCAATGGTAAACCTTGATGCAGGAGAAGAAGGCAGAGCATATTAAAATGATAGTGAAAAAGTAGTAGAAGAAACGGTAGGAGGAGGAAGAGGAAGAAGAAAGTGATGATGAAGAAATAGTAGAAGAAACTGAAGGAGCAGGAAGAAGAAGAAGAAGAAGAAGAAGATAAAGAAGGCAAAGGAGCAGAAATAGAAGAAGCAAAAAGAGAAAGATGAATATAGACGTTTCCTCAGACATTCGCCTTGAAGAAGCAGAAGTAGTTGAAGAAATAATGAAATACAAATACTGTTGACTATTTGACAAATCTACGTGGTCTCGTGGTAGGTGTTACATTTCACGAACCATAATGCACAAAAGTGTAACGTTTCTATCTTGAAATAAGTTAGATGTTTCACCAGACATTCACCTTGAACAGGTTACATATCGTTGCAATAAAACTTCTACAAAGCATGTTGTAAATGGCAATATTGCATCCCACCTCACAACTCGGCATACATAACTCGTTATCTTATACCACCCAAAACGTGTTCTGTTCATATCGGTCAGGTTTTATTTTGTTGATGTTGTCTTTTCTAGCGTTTATTAGTATTACTTTATGCATCGCTTGTCCCTACCAATAAGGTATAGGTTGTTTGAAGAACCTTGTGCACTTTTATGCAACATTGTCTACTCCGGTGTCATAAAAACCTTCACTTCCTTTATTTGTAAGCTGCCATACTTTGACTTGATATGTTGAGGAGACGAATATCAATTTCAAAGGTATTTTGTTCTTTCATTTATCATAATTCAAGGTAATTGCAATAATTGGTGCATTCAGTGGTAGGGCATCTTAAAGGAATTCGCAATATTTATTATTGCTTGTTGCTCAAAGTGCATCAATACTAAACCTTGATGTAAAAGAAGAATAAAGTGATGGTGCCGAAGAGAAGACGACGATGATGAAGGAGAATAAGAAGAAACAGAAGAAGGAGAATAATAAGAAGAAAGAAATGGTATGGTTATGGTTATTAATCTTTGAAATACGTGTATATTCGCTAAGTTACGTGTGAAAATCATACATTCAATAATATAGTCGTTATAGCCCATTTTGAGTATAAGCTCAATAAATAATAATGCATGTCAACGTTTGATTGATTATAATAAAACACAAGAAGACCCTATAGATATGATAAATAATACATTGTGAACAATAATTGACTGCAATTCATCATTTGTTTCAAAGCATTTTGCCATAGTGTCATTATGTAATTGTTTGTAGGGAACAATTTGCTTTCAAAGAAGAGATATTAACACCCCATGTTAAACAGTAAGAGAACAAGAGAGGTGAGAGGAAAGAGACATTTTAAACTACAATAGACAAACTTATAACAAGCATAGAAAGAGACAAATGAAGCAGAGGGATGAGACAGAAATATATGAGTGGTAAGAAAGGAGAATAAAGCAATATAGCGACGGCTAAGTGCCAGAAGTGGGTAAGTACAAATAGCTGCGCTGTAAACATTTGACAATTTACCCACAGTATATTGCACTCATCTATAACACATAGCAGCTATTTCACCTTCTTCTGGCATAAAGCAGTCACATAAGTGGGTAAGTGCAAATAGCTGCACCCTGTGAATATTGGGCAATTTACACACAATATATTGTACTCATCTAACACATGACAGCTACACATGGCAGCTATTTTACTTACTTACTTCTGGCACTAAGCAGATGAGAAGAAGGAGAGATAGTATGTGAAGAAGGGGTAAAGAGACAATTTCAATACAAATATTCAAATGCAAATGATGACAGAGAAACAAAGATTAAGCAGAGATTACATTGGCAGAGAGTAAAGACACACGGGGAGAGATGAGAGGAGAGAAACGGAGATATACCACATATCCTTGTAGCGATACAAGGGGAAGAGGGGAGGGAGGGAAAGGAGTGAGAGCTTACATAATATCCTTGTTGTGAAACAAGGGAGAGGGGAGGGGGTCAGGGAGAGTTTTTAGGGAGGGGGCGAGAGATAGAGAGAGATGGGACCGAGATGGGGTGAATACGGAGAGTGTATGAAAGAAGGGAAGAAGAGAGATACCACATATCCTTGTAAGTTGTAGCGGAGGGAGAGGGAGGAGGAGGGGGAGAATTATGACACAGAGATAACATGACTACGAGCAGATATGATAAAAGTGAAGAACGATCTTATTGGAGAGACAAAGGGACCGGGAAGGAGGGGAGAGATAGAGGGGAAGGGGGAAGAGATAGATCGCGAGAAATGAGAGAGACTTAGAGAGAGAGAGAGAGGGAGAGAGATAGAGATATAGAGAGGAGCAGAGACACACAGATATGCATATTCCACGTTGTTTTTGTAGTTTTGCTCATTTCCTTTTACAGTCTATGGGATTTACTGAAGATGTTGTGTAGATTTGTCACTTAAATTAAGCAAACACTTGCGTGGGAATTAACATGATTAGGAATTCATCAGTAGAGTCGGAAAATCTATGTTCGTCTCCGATGCAATGCTATTAAAGGATCTATGTTGTACATGACATTGTTAATGCTTGACATACGATGGCGCAGATGTTGAAGCATACTAAGAGATGTGATTTAAATGTTCACCTTGTTTTAAAGATTTCTTTAAAGGTAAGAATATTCAATTGATTCAAGCCATCTTATTGAATAAATGCAAGGCTTGGTGTGTGTACTTACTCAGATACATACCGTGTTAAATCGCAAATATCAAAACAATCAAACTAAATTTGCATTGTTTACATTTTCGTTCAAATTTCCCGTACCATTTGAGTAGATAGGGGGTTACATCATTAAATTATATCATGCGGAAAATGATGCTTAAAATTAAGGCACATTGTCATGGGTGGTGTTGGTAGATTTTACCGAAGTTACCAACATCTTCGAGGATTTAATGAGCTTAAAGACGGATTGGAATGCAAGTGTTACCTTTGGGAAATGGTATTAGTCGAAGCTATGTTATTTTATATGTTCTCAACATTACAGTGGAAAAACTGCGGATTCTTAATTTTAAGTTAACCTATGATTGAAAAGAGGTCATTGTACACAATGAACTTTCATACTGGTAAGTCTCCATTTAATCGACTTACCCCTTTTAATACCTTTGGACCATGACTTCTATTATCATGATTACTGCTACTTTTGTCAAAACTGCTCTTTTGCGTTACTATACTAGTACTAGTAACACCTTTATAAATACTAAATAATACTGTGAAGTTCACGACCTGAACTTGAACAGAAATGCCTTATAAACAACATAGGTTACCCTTTTGTTGTTTGTTTCCGCCAAGAAAAACATATGAACAAAAATACGTAAAAAATAAGAGTTATACCCGATGGCAAAGTTGTACTCCAATTCTCCCTCTCGTGCCGTTTTGTTTCCGATTTGTGCCGAATCATTGATTCTTTACATTTTAGTTTTGATATCAATAGGCTGATCTACGTTGTACAATTTTCTACCTGTTTCCGGAAAAATTTAAGGTCAATCACAGGAGAAAGTTCCTTTTCAATGATTGTGGTAGTTTATTACATACTCTAAAGTTAAATTAATCAATTAATAGTATTAATTACTGCGTAAAAGATCAATGGACTCTTGGAGACAAATAGTGGTGTCGTTCACTCTTTTATCATGTTTATTATCTGCATCTGTTCATTTTCAAAATTTAAATTTTCAGTTGCTCAATTAACATCATAAGGACAAGCTTTTCCTTACTTCGATTGCAAAAAAGCACAAAAGTTGGATAAAACAAGGAGAAGAGAAGAAAAACAATCGGGACAAAAAAAGCAAATGAAAGCGGAACTTGACACGCGTAAGTATGGTCACTGTGACACAACGAATTTCAATCAATTCACCTGATAGAATCAAGTTCTTATGAAAATAAAATATAATTATGTCTGTAGGCACGTCTTTTTTAATCCAATGGTGCTAATTTTTCTTAGATTGCTTTCGATAAATCTCATAAAATAAATTATTAAAAGAATTTATATCATTGTTACTTCCACTATAGTAAATCGTGACCACGATTAGAGACTCGGCAATAAGAATTCTACAAATTGGCGCTCTATTTAAGATGGATTCGCCGACGGGCCTTTGCTGTAAGCGTTGATATATAATTCTATTGAGTCAAGAAAAACAAAAGGTTAAAAGTAGAACAATCTAGGTAACAAATTATTTTCTTTGGCAATTTCAAGATATTGATTACCACACCTTACACAGACTTGACCCACTTCAACCTTGTATGTGGTTAAGAACAAAAAAGCACCTATTAATCTGAGATTGGATTTCATACACTCCGTATGCTCCTCCAGGTGTAAATAGTATAAGGTGGGAAAAGGAAAAGCGAAGTACCCAAGTTTACCAAAATATTGACACGATTTATAAGCCTTGTACATCTTATGGCTATGTACATATCGTCCATTCAAATAGAGACTTTTGCCAAAAGGTTATTTCAAAAGTTTCTACCTCAAGTCGCAATATGATAGTTTTCTACACACACAGGGGTACTAAAGGTATATCATATGCGTATGGAGATGTCGCCAGGCTTTAGAACTAGAACATTAGAAAATATAGAACAATTGGTTTTCATTGAAGGCAGAGTCTGGATCATTGAATGTTACTGCCCGTATTCATTCATCATTTATATGAAAGGTTACATAATATAGTTTTTCATACTTCATACTTTTTCATACTTTGTCGTATGTTTTCTGTCGTCTGCTCTCTTTATTACCAGACTTTTTACAGATCAGAATAATAATAATAATAATAATAATAATAATAATAATAATAATAATAATAATAATAATAATAATAATAATAATAATAATTATAAAGATAATAATAATAAAAGCTATACTATCTGAAAACAAATAAAAGAAACGTTCATGTATTTGACATCTATCACTTGAAATACAAATTGAAGCAAAAAATTGACTTTTGATATAAAAAAGAAATTTAATTGGTTGGTGATGTTATATTACAGATGCAAATCATTATTATAGTATGTGATTTAGCTCACCACATAAACCTTCTAAATCTTCACCGAGTTTGAATGCCTTACAATGATGATCAATGGTGGTCTCATCATTAAACAGTTAAACAAGCATACTTATGACCTCAAGTTGGGGAGTATGAATTTGGTACCCATTATGTCCAAAATGTTTATTAGATTAGATTACCATAAAAACGATACAGTAATCTTTATCGGGGTTCTATGTAAAAATTACATAGGTTTTTCATCATTTTTTGAGCGTTCATTTTCACTAAATTCAAAAAATATTGCGACGTATATAAAATTGAAATAAAATTCTCCGCCTCCTAAACAACACCAACTGTACCACAATTGGGTATCACGAATCGTTATACATGCTGTGCAGTTAATATTCATATATTCCTTTAAACATAGGATGCTTCAGTTTTTACACATAAAATATTTCAGCGAAATCCCGCCTACTCGGCTATTTCAAAAAGATAACCAGTCTTCCTTAGAATATGCAATAATTAGCATTAAAATCAAGTTGTTTTTTACGCATTTTAAAAACGCTTGGCCCGATCACGAATGCCACTGTGCTACAGTCAGTGTTACATTTACGGCATATGATAAAGTTGTATCGATTTTTATCAAATGTCACGTAAACAAACCCTCACAAATAGTTTGATTTGATAAGGTGACCTGACTTGAAAGAAAGTAAATTCAACAGGAAAATGGTTTGCAATATTATCCATTCTACTCAAAAACTCTACGCTGAGTAGATGAATGGATACGTCATATTGTGCCTGAATTCTATCAGATTGATCTAAAAAACCTTGGGTTTTTAGAATGTAAGTCAGTGTGTTCTTTAAGAAACCTAGCGTGTTATTAAGTTACGTTCTATTTTTCGGTTGACAAGATGCCGCCGCAAGAGTAAAACCGTGATCAAATGAAGACGCCAAAGGGGAACGCTCTGACAGATGACTTATTCAAAAAATACCAACAAAAGTCTTTCTATATGTACTATAACATCAAAGACCTGTGATTTATAGTAAAAGCATCCAAGACAATGTGTAGGTGACATGTCATATGTCGTACAAAAGGCAGGGAGAGGCCATTAGCCATGCTGGGAACTTGATTTGAGAGAAACTTGACTAAACAGCAACTGGTGATCACGATTAAAATGTCTTCCTACTCAGGAAATTTATGACTGAAGAATGGAAATACATTAGACATTCTTATATGACTGAAGTATTGAAATACATTAGACATTCTTAGTAACATTTTATTTGATACGCCTTAAAATGGTGTAAGTGAGTCGTATAACATTCAAAGTATTGGCTAAATGACAATTTGTATTATCCTTTTGATGACACGATATTTGATATTTTCACCTTTGTATTATTATACATGAAACAATGGTGGTGGTAATAGCATTCGTTCTTAGCGCTATCATACTTGTATAAATGATATGGACACGGATGTTACACTCACATTTAATAGGCTCAATAGCAATTTGAACATGGGCATGATGTATCATGTTACATTGACATTCTTTGCTTCATGTCAATCATGCTCTATAGTCGTTGTTGTGGTATCACTCTTGATTACAGGTGCATGAGTAAATGAGTTACATGCAAACTTAGTATAATTTTATTGTAAGTTTCTCGTACATGTTTGGCTCTGTACCATTACGTCTTGCTCATACTGAAAACGCTTATTCTATTGAATGTGCTTATAACGCTCTAGAAAAAAGTTCTTGGCAGAAGTAGAATCATCTGGAGAAAGGGATTCTTGAAAACTGTAAGAACCCCAAAATGGTTTGTAGAGCCATAAAAATTAATAAGGTTCTGTATTGTATACAGGACAGCTGCAGAACATTTTTAAGTTCTATGTAGAATACGTTTTCTAAGATTGCACCGATACTCCAGATGTTGCAGACAGAGTATAAGAGAACGGACAGTATAGACGCAGCTTTAGAATAGAACATTAGAATGAAAAAAAAACGTGGTTTAGTTGAAGGCACTATCTAGTTTCTAGGCTGTAACTAAAAGTTACTGTACGTAGTAATCTTTATTTATTTATATAAAAGGTTACAAAATGTAATATTGATGTTTTGTAGTTTTGTGATTAAAATATGTATCTGTTTTTGTCGTCTGCTGTCGTTATGCAGTGTTACAAAGCCAATATTGTTTTTCATATGCGCATAGTTTTGTGAATATTTAGAGATTGTCGTATGTTTACTGTCGTCTGCTGTCTTTATTACCAGTCTTTTTACAGATCAGAACGTGCGATGGAGTGAAATATCAGCACGATTCAGCAAAACAACGCAGACGCTTGTGGCAAGCAGATTAGAACTGAATTCTAAAAAAGTACTTTTGTTAATAAACATTAAAGTTGTTCTATCTTAAAACAAATAAAACCGAAAAGTTAGTGTGGTACTTAATGTTATTAGCGTTCGTTGAAAAAGTCAAATAACATCTGAAATACAAATTGAAGCAGACATTTGACTTTTTATGTACTGGAAAGAGATGCGAATATTTATAGTGAAATTAAATTAGGATAGGCCTATTGGTGTAATCACTCAGGCTACATCAACCTTCTAAATCTTCACCGAGTTTGAATGTCTTATTATGAACCACCATGACCACGGAGGACTCATTTCTAGTGGCACAGTTCGTTAAACAATAGGGTGTGGCAAAAACCCCCACTTTTGTGTCTCGGATCGACTTGGAACTGTCGGAGACTTTTACTGGGGTACACACTACTAAGTACTATGTGCTGAAATATCAGTTAAAAGGGCATTTCGTGATCCATAGCATCATCCCCCCCCCCCCCCACTTTTCTCAAAAAAAGTTGAGATTTTTATATCACTGGATACCTCTGGCTACATAATGTTTGTGTACAAAAAATTCTTGCAGATTAATTCGTTTAGCAAAGATATCGTGAAATTTTAATTTCGTTCTGGTATACCAGAACGAAATTACAACACATTGTGTATGGAGCAGTGTAGGCCCCTAATACACATAATCATGCATAACTCGCAAACGCAAAATCAGAATCAATTGAAATTTTGGGAATAGGCTTTTTTCGGGGATATCTACTGAAAAATGTCATAAAAAGAGGATGCTAGGATCACGAAATACTCCTTTAAGATCGAATCATGTTTCGCCCAGGCGGTAGATTTTCACAAAATCCCTACTTATTTGCTATTTCTTGGCTAAATTTAGCGGAAGGGTAGCATTATGAGCATTTCCCCAGTCAGAGGTCAAAAGGTCACATGGCCTTGAAAATTACGGAGAAATACGTTGTCACATGACCTTTTAACCCCTGGTCAAGTCAGAGCTGCTCTAAAATCATATTTCATAATATTTTTTGTGCTTCAAACTATGGCAATTGACTGGGTAAAATGGGAAAATACTCCATAATACTACCCCTACCATTTAATTTAGCAACTCTAATACTGTAGAGATATTTACCTACATACCTGTCCGACTGTCCGTAGTGAACACTAATTGTAGCCATATTTAGACTTTTTACTACCTGGTGAGGTTCTGGAGGATCCCAACAAACTATCCAAAGTGTTTAATATTGGTTATGTTGTCATATGAATGCCTACTTTTCCCAGGTTGTTCTCACAGACTTCTCTAGTTATACAGTAAGAAATAGCAAATGAGTAGGGGTTTTGTGAAAATCTACTGCCTGGGTAAAACATCTTACTATTATTTCAGCACAGTAGTAGTATGTACCCTAGTAAAATTATCTGCGAGTTCTAAGTCGATCCGAGGAAAAAGGTGTTTTTCGCCACAACCGGCATTGATTGGTCACCCCAGGTTAAATAAGAAATAAAATAAATAAATAAATAATAAAATAACCTGTGACAAGCATAGCTGAAAATACGACCTCAAATATATTGAGAATAAGGAACTGTGACTTGATAGATTGCCCTATTTGAGTAGTGTATGGATTGCAATACACCCAGCACTTGACAGATATTGGAACCAAGAACAATAGCACAGCACGAGTACCAGCGTATAGGTATCTTATTAATATACCCGTATCCATTTTAAATAAATAAACTGGGAAGCTAGATTACCTACAGATATCGTTTCCTTTACGGTGTATGATAAAATTATAGTAAAATTGTATCGATTTTTATCAAATGTCACGTAAACAAACCCTTACAAATAGTTTGATTTGATAAGGTGACCTGACTTGAAAGAAAGTAAATTCAACAAGAAAAGGGGTTTGCAATATTATCCATTCTACTCAAAAACTCTGCGCTGACTACATGAATGGAAACGTCATATTGTGCCTGAATTCTTTCAGCTTGATCTAAAAAACCTCGGGTTTTTCAAAGTGTAAGTCAGTGTGTTCTTTAAGAAACCTAGCGTGTTATTAAGTTACGTTCTATTTTCGGTTGACAAGATGCCGCCGCGAGAGAAAAAACGTGATCAAATGGAGACGCCAAAGGGGAACACTCTGACAGTTGAGTTATTCAAAAAAATGCCTAAAAATAAGAAAGTCTTCCTAACTTATGTAATATAACATCTAAGACCTGTGATTTATAGTAAAAGCATCCAAGATAACCAGATAATGTATATAGCTAGGTGCATGTGCCATTCAAAAGGTAAGGAAAGGCCATTAGCCATGTTGGGAAATTTGACTAAACTTGAACTGGTGATCATGATTGCAAATTGCGTTTCCGATTAAAATTGCTTACTACTCAGGGGAATTGGGAAATGGACATTCTCAGTGACGTTTTATTTGGTTGCCGCAGTGAAATGTCATCTAAATGAGTCTAACATTCAGGTATTGAGTGCTATTTTCTAAAAAATGTTATCATCTGTAGTTTGACACAAGTGATATTCTCACATTCGTACCATACCACATGAACACGTTGTAGTGATACAGAGGGTGACAATAGCATCCTCTCTCCACGTAAGCTGCGCTAAATGATACGGACGTTACGCTGGCATCCTATAGGTTCCATGGCAATTCGAGCATGGGCATGAGTTAGATACATGACGGGATTTTGAATCGATTCCACGTACATTCGAAGTCTTCATTGTTATACAGGCAGGTGGCGGTAACTAACATTCTTGGCTGTATGCCAACATAGTTACAACCATGGAGCTATCATATCCGTGGAGATAGATTACGTAACGCATTGTTCCTTTGTGCCAATTTGATTTACCGACAACCTATTCATCGAGAGGTACCTTTTGTTCAGGACAAACTAACCTGACAGCATATTAACGCTTTACCAGGTGAGCTACTGTCAATAGGTGATCAAAAGAGTGTCACGTAAAAGCGCCCACTTGTGTGAGAGGTACCTTTTGTTCTCATTCAACCCACGGGAATGGTTGAGTCTTTGTCAGCACACAAAAGCACACTTTACCGTCGTTGTACAACTATTTACCACCCATCTTAATTTAGGCGCCTCATTTGAATAAATTCAACAGAGTTGCTGATCGATTACCCGTTACAACGTGCCATTGCTGCCAGATATATAGGTCTATCTGTGTCACTTTCTATAATTAACTACTTCGCAGTATATTTTGTTATCATGGTTTTAAAAACCAGTGGAAAGAGTGGGAGTGAAGGAGGGGTTTAGGGGTGAAACGTGGAGAAGCGGATGGGTGGTCGAGATTGGAGGGGAGGGGAGGACCGTTTGCTATTACACAAAACGCTTCTACTTTAAACCGTTACCCAAGAGTGTACGGGTACCAGGTATAAATAGATGTTGTAGAGAGAATAATAAGAGAAATAGACTATCTACATGATCTAGACGCAGCTTTAGAATAGAACATTAGAATAGAAGAATTACTTTAATTGAAAGCACTACCTGGGCTCATTAAATGTTACTGTGCGTAATAATTCTTAGTAGTAATTTTGTAGTTTAGTGAATATTAAAATGTGTCTCTGTTTTTGTCGTCTGCTAGTCGTTATGCAATGTTACAAAGCCAATATTGTTTTTCATAGTGTTGTGAATATTTAGAGATTGTCGTATGTTTACTGTCGTCTGCTGTCTTTATTACCAGTCTTTTTACAGATCAGAACGTGCCGATGGAGTGAACTATCAGCACGATTCAGCAAAACAACGCAGACGCTTATGGCAAGCAGATTGGTACTCAATTCTAAATAAAGCAATTTCGACTCTCGCCAATAAATAATAACGTATAATTCTATGATCACCAACTTAACCCTATCAAAATGCAGATTTTGGTATCAGGTGAAAGTTCAAGTTCTCATTAACATATTGAAATTAGGAGTTCCAAATTGGTATATTTCCGAAGAAATCGTCCAAAAACTGTCAAATTAGTCTCAACTGTGGTATACCACGTTTTGGACTATTAATGCAGCAGTTTTTTGATGATATCTTCGGAAATACACCGATTTGGAACATTTACATGAACAAGGAACATTTACATGATCTTTTTCCATGAATGCTTGAAAGGGACAACATTTTATGTTATACATAAGTTTTAAAGAATTTGATTTTCCAAATATATCAGGTCACCTTCCTTTAAGCCGAGTGTGATTGCAGGGACCATATTTTTCCAGTTTTAATCATTTAACTAAAAAACTGCTTTGTATTTATTAACATAAATATTGATCTAATAGGAAATAAGTTAAGAAACCCCATTATCACACATATATATATTTCAATAGGTCTTGCCGTTCTTGAGTTACGGCCGATAATATAATCAAAACGAAACGAAAATTTTGGGTGTTTTCCTCCTCTCGAGAAAAATCATGCACATGGGGCTGAACTGACACCCTTAAGCCTATATCATGCATTGGAATCTCCTTTATAGAACACAAGCCATTCCTCTTGTGTGTCAACTTTATATTTCTCATTATGTGAGTGCAAATACCTATTGATCAGGCTCCCCTCTGACCCGCCTTAAAACAAATAAAGTAGAGAAAAATTATTTGGTACTCATATTATTAGCGTTCGTTAAAAAAATTCAGTATTTGATTTGTTATGCAAATTGAAGCAAAAAATTGACTTTCGATATTGCAATATTTTGTAAACGCATAATACAGTGAAATTAAATTTGGATATTGGTATAATCACACAGGTGCAAATCATAATAGTACGTGATTTAGCCCACATTAACCTTCTGAATCTTCACCGAGTTTGAATATCTTACTATGAACCATGGTGGGCTCATTTTCAATATAGTTCAATAACCTTCATTAAACAAGCATAGCTCGAAATATGACCTCAAGTTACGGAGCATGAGTTTTTGGACCGAATATGTTCAAATGTCATTCTTTGAGTGTACAAGTATATTGAGAATAAGGAACTGTGACTTGATAGATTGCCCTATTTGAGTAGTGTATGGATTGCAATACACCCAGCACTTGACAGATATTGGAACCAAGAACAATAGCACAGCACGAGTACCAGCGTATAGGTATCTTATTAATCATGTTAATATACCCGTATCCATTTTAAATAAATAAACTGGGAAGCTAGATTACTTACAGACATCGTTTCCTTTACGGTGTATGATAAATTTATAGTAAAATTGTATCGATTTTTATCAAATGTCACGTAAACAAACCCTTACAAATATTTTGATTTGATAAGGTGACCTGACTTGAAAGAAAATAAATTCAACAGGAAAATTGTTTGCAATCTTATCCATTCTACTCAAAAACTCTACGGTGACTACATGAATGGAAACGTCATCTTGTGCCTGAATTCTTTCAACTTGATCTAAAAAACCTTGGGTTTTTCAGAGTGTAAGTCAGTGTGTTCTTTAAGAAACCTAGCGTGTTATTAAGTTACGTTCTATTTTCGGTTGACAAGATGCCGCCGCAAGAGGAAAACGAGATCAAGCACCAAAGGGGAACACTCTGACAGATGCGTTATTCAAAAAATACCTAAAAAGTCTTCCTTTTTATGTAATATAACATCTGAGACCTGCGATCTGTAGTAAAAGCATTCTAGATAATGTATATCGACTGCTCGGTGCCAGAGGTGGCTAAGTGCAATAGCTGCCATGTGTAGCTGCCAGTGTAGATGAGCACAATAGTGTTTGTAAATTGCCAAATGTTCACAAGGCGGCTATTGCACTTACCCGCTTTTGGCACTGAGAAGTTGATATGTGACATGTGTCGTACAAAAGGTCTAAACCACAATTGGTGAGCACAATTGCAAATTGCGCAACCGATTTAAATTTCTCACTAATCAGAGAAATGTATAACTGAAGAAGACATTTTCTTCAGTGACATTTTAGTTGGTACGCCGTGAAATTTCATAAGCATGATAAGTAAGTCGTCTAACATTCAAAGTAGAGGCTACATGCCAACATGTGTTTCATCTTTGGCATCACATGTCAAGTGAAACACAATTTGTGCCACCCAGAAAATAATGTAGCTGGCGACAGGTGGTGACAAAACAAGCCAATGTAAGAATAAGGATTGCTGTTACAGGTGCTATAGACATTCTTGGCTGCATGATAACCGCGCATGCAGTCTAGTCTTCATTGTTATCAGTTATATAGACAGGTGGTGGCTACCCACATTCTTGGCTACATGCCAACATACTACTACAAAGTCAAGTGTACCAGATAGGCTATATCGCTTGTGCTCTTGAGAGGATAGCAGAGTTACACGTCGACATGAGTTATATGTCAACTCGCTACGATGCAGGTAACAAATGTTTCCCTCACCTGGTTTTAAGTAGGTATATCATGTACAGCCTGTCTAAAACAAATTGTGCAAAATAAAGGGCCATTTTCACTTGCACAATTTTTTTTTGAGACAGGCTGTATATCTTGTCACCAAAATAGAATAGAACATCTAGGAGCACTGTAGATAGAACAATTGGTTTAATTGAAGGCACCTGAGCTCATTGAATGTTGCTGCGCTTACTCATTCTTACTTTATGTGAAAGGTTACAAATGTAATATTGTTTTTCATATTTTTGTGAATATTTAGAGTATTTATTGGTAGGTTTCCTGTCGTCTGCTGTCGTTATTACTTAGCAGTCCTTTTACAGATATGACAGATCAGATCGTGCCGATGGAGTGAACTATCAGCACGATTCAGCAAAAGAAGATTGAATCTAAATTTTTCAAAAGGTCAGTTTATCGACTTTTTTGCGAATGAATATAAAGCTTTTTTACCTGAAAAAAAAATCAAATCGACAAGTTAACACGGGTAGATTTTTCTTATAAATTCATGTTGTTAACGTAAAAAGGTTCGATATTTACTTTTATTGTATAAAACAAATGAAATTTGTTGGTGTAAAGAGATGGTCCAATATTTTATGTAGTATTAAACTAAAATGTAAATGTTTAGTGGAATCATGCAGGTGACGTCCAAGTCATTATTTTACTATGTGATAACCCACACCAACCTTTACCTTTTAAATCTTCACCGAGTTGAATGTCTTCATTTCAATACATCCAGTTCTTGACAGATATTGAAACCAAGAATAATATCACTATCCACTATCAGTACGAGTTATAGCCTATAGGTATCTTATTAAAAATATCCGTATTCATTTTAGATTTATAAAATGGAAAACTATATTACTTACAGCCATCGTTTCTTTCACAACATAAGGATAAAATTATAATGGGAATGTATCGATGTTACAAAATGTCACATAAACACACCCATACAAATAGTTTATTTTGATAATATGACCTGACTTGAAAAGAACATAAATTCAACAGGAAAAGGGTTTGCAATATTATTCATTCTTCTCAAAAACCCTCCACTGTGTAGAAGAATGGAAACGTCATATTTTGCCTGAATTCTTTCAGCTTGTTCTAATGAAGATGTAAGCCAGTGTGTTTTTTAAGAAAGCTAGCGTGTTATTAAGTTACGTTCTATTTTCGGTTGACAAGATGCCGCCGTAAGAGTAAAAATGTGATCAAATGAAGACGCCAAAGGGGAACACTCTGACAGATGACTTATTCAAAAAATACCAAAAACGTCTTCCTATTTTATGTAATATAACATCCAAGACCTGTGATTTATAGTAAAAGCATCCAAGATAATGCATAGGTGACATGTGTCATACAAAAGGCAGGGAAAGGCCATTAGCCATGTTGCGAACTTGATTTCAAAGAAACTTGACTAAACTACAACTGGTGATCACGATTGCAAATTGTGCATCCAATTTAAATTTCTTACTACTCAGGGAAAATTATAACCGAGGAATGAACTACATGAGACAATTTCGGTGACATTTTAGTTGGTATGCCGTGAAATGCCATAAGTGAGTCGTCTAACATTCAAAGTATAGGCTACATGCCAACATTAGTTTCATCTTTGGCGTCACATGTAAGATGAAACACAATTTGTCCAACCAAAAAATAATGCAGCTGACGACAGGTGGTGACAAAAGAACACGATTCTTGGCTAGCGCTGGGAAACGTGTGTTAGTTGTGTCAGTGGTATGAATATGGACGTTTTACCTTCACATTCTTGGGTCCAAGCCAATGTAAGAATAGGCATGGCTGTTACACATGTACAGGTGTTATACACATTCTTGACTGTATGATAACCGCGCACACAGTTTTCATTGTCACATAGGCAGGAGGTGGTTACTCACATTCTTGGCTATACTACAAAGTCAAGGGTATCAGATATAGAGCTCGTGCTCTTGAGATAATAGCTACGATGCAGGTAACAAATGTTTCACTCACCTGGTTTTAAGTACACATAATTAAGGTATATCATTATCTTGTCGCCAAAATAGAATAGAACATCTAGGAGCACTGTAGATAGAACAATTGGTTTAATTGAAGGCACCTGAGCTCATTGTGTGACCCTTAAGGGTATCCGTAGGGAGAACACTTTGTTTTACGGCCAGGTCTGGCCAGGTGCATGTTTGTTCGCAGTCTACAGGTGTAACTAGGTTGTTGTATATTCTATAATTTTCCTGGTGTGTTAACTGTGATTACATCTAGACACCAGTTTATTTTTTATTTGAACGGGACCCTAATTTAATGAGAAAAACGCCCAAAAAGAGAGGCCCGGCAAAAGCCGATTTGCAGACAATTTTGTAGCTACAGACAGCTCGTATTCCATATAACAACTACGGAAACCAATCAGTGCCAGAAGTGTTGATTTATATTTCATCCACTTAGGTTTGGCTTAACCCACTAAAAGGTAAAACTTTAAGGCTGATCATTTTATTTATAAATGTAGTGTGTGTGTAAAAGTATATTTCTCAAAATGGAGGAGAGCGCCTATGACTATTGTCCGTTCTGTCTACATGGTCTATGATAATTATTTTCTTACCGAAATATATTCACTTAACACAGACCACGGTTGCCAAACAAATGAGGGCAAACCGCGGGTCAAATCATTGAAAAGTCGCCCAATATTTTTTTTATTAACCGTTGGTTTCTATGAGATAAAAAACTACCAGAAGTCGCGTAAGCCAATGTTGAGAAGTCATGCAATATTTTTCTTAACCATCAATTGGTGTCTATAGGACAGGAAATTGTCGCGAGGAAAATCTTCAAAACTCATCCTATTGCTAGGCCTATTACATCGCGGGTTTGGCAACCCTGCAATATATACAGTTATATAACATCGCACCGCATTGTGAGGTGAACGAACTGAATGTTGACATTCCCTCATTTCAAATATATAGTTTTGGTTTCTCTTTTGTTCAGAAACCAAAAATCAAGGGATTAAAAAGTAGAGCTGATCTGATCTGCAATCATAACACTATTATGCTGGGAGGACACAGTATAGGGTATATAACCAGAAGTATACAATAGCCTATTGTGCTATCATAATTATTATCATGATTGATATCGGAAATCTATCCCGCGGACGACAGTTGATGCTCTCTGTCGAAGGTAGGTGGCATATTACACTCACGAGTTCTAGGCCTAGAAATCATATACATGCGCGTATACTGAAGGATGGGGTGGGGTGGGGAATTTGTTTGTTTGTATGAAACATAAACGATGCATGGAGATGATTTGATTATGAATTAGTTTATTATCCCCGGAAGCACAACCCATACCTCTTTAAGAGGGGGCCCTCCCTATATAACCACCTCTTTCCTAAATTACCCCTTTCCCCTCCTCCTCCCCTACATTCGATATCTTCATCTCGAGCTCTCCTCCCCTTCTCTTTCACTTCCAATGCTCTCTCTCATATGTTTCTCTCTCTCCCGGCCCATATCCCCTTTCCTTCAACCCCCCCCACACACACACACACACAATCTTCTCCCCCTCTATCTTCTACTTTTTGCAGTAAAATTGCTTCTAGTAAAAGTCATTAGGTTATTAGAGGTCATATAATGGCCTTCCATCGATTCTGGTACATGGGATTAAGGACATGAATAGATTTTGTTTATAGCACCTATACAATTACAGTAGTGGCCCTTTTGTAATGTCGAATGCAAATATTTCGATGGTCTATATATTTTCACAGTGAAACCAGCTTAGGCTATTTCGTAGTCTCAAGCCAATGCTTTCAAACTAAATCAATGCTTTCAAATGTAGACTGTTTTGTTCGACTTCTCTGCTCGTGAATATTGCACTGCGAAATTTAAACATTTCTTTTGTATACTTAGATCAGGTAACTCGAAAATCCTGTAATTTTATTCGTCACACCACTTATAAGAAACTGAAACCAAAACCGAAACTACCTGTCACAAATGTTTAGTTTTAAACAAAAGGTAGAAACAAAGAGATCGATATCTTGTGATTCAAGTGGTTAGGCAGGACAATAGGAAACCACGTGACCAAAACCAAAACCAAAACTAAAACTATATATTTGAAATGAGGCATTGTATTCAGGATTTAAAACAAGAACTGTCTTTAACCAGACAATGCGGTTGGTATAAAACATAGCGTGTGATATCATGATATCAACTTCAAAATCTAAAAACAAAAGTAAAGAAATAATTTAGGGCGAAATAAATCAACAGCGTACAGCAGGTGCTATCTTGTCAATAATGATAAGAGGAACATGAAAAACCCAGCAGAGAGCATGCACCCCAGTAAAGAGTTAAATAAAGCAAGGAAAAATCATAATGTGCAGAAGGCCTACTTTTCGGATGATATTCACAGAAACAAAAATAAAGAACTAAAGATCTAAAAACAAAAGTAAAGAAAATGAGGGCGAAATAAATAAACAGCGTACAGCATGTGATGACTTGTCAATAACGATAAGAGGAGCATGTACCTCAATAAAGAGTTTAAATAAAACAAGGAAAATCATAATGTGTAGAGGCCTACTTTTCGGATGATATTCACTGAAACAGAAAAAAAGAAATAAGTTTAAAGAATTATATATTTTAAGATTAGATAATGAACAATCATACATAAAAATGTGACAGGTGTCTGATGATATTTATACACTTCGAGCAAAAAATAAAGAACTACTTAACACGCGACATAAATAAATAGCCATATTTTATGAACGAACTGAATGTTGACATTGCGGACCAGGATTTGAAACAAGAACTGTTTTCAAAAAGAAAACGCGGTTGGTATAAAAACATAGCGTGTGCTATCATGATATAAACTTCAAAATCTAAAAACACAAGTAAAGAAATAATTTAGGGCGAAATAAATAAACAGCGTACAGCAGGTGCTATCTTGTCAATAATGATAAGAGGAACATGAAAAAAACCAGCAGAGAGCATGCACCCCAGTAAAGAGTTAAATAAAGCAAGGCAAAATCATAATGTGCCGGAGGCCTACTTTTCGGATGATATTCACAGAAACAAAAATAAAGAACTACGTTAGTACGTTTAAAAAATTATATAATTTGATTAAATAATGCAAAATCATACATAAAAATGTGACATGTGTCTGATGATAATTATACACTTCGACCAAAAATTAAAAAAATACTTAACACGCGACATAAATAAACAGCCATCTATCAAGAATGACAAGAGGAACATGAAAAAAACCACCTAATATATGAGAGCATGCACCCCAATAAAGAATTGCTTTAAAATAAAACAATGAAAAATCATGACATGTGAAATGTATGTTGATACACTTATAAATAATACTCAAGGGTGAAATAAAAAACACCTTATCTACCGATATTTCCACAGTTAAACATACTCAGTGATCACTTGTACTAAAACAAAAATAAAGAAATACTTCACAAATGATAAGAGGAACACATAAAAAATAAATAAGCGAGCATGTCCCAAAAAAATTAGTAAAAGATAAAATAATGATAACACGTACAAGAAGGGGCAAAATATTTGTCGCAAAAACTTATTAAATGCTCATTTGCTCTAAGATATTTAATGTTTGCAATTTACTCCTAGTTTATCATTTATTTATTATTTATCTAGGCTTATATATCTTTTATTTATTTATCTATTAATTTATCTATTTATCAATTTATTTCAATATCATTATTATTAAGTGCCTATTTATAATGATATTTAAATCTATCAACATTATGCTTACGTCATCCAGGAGTTATTATCCCACTTGAAATCGCCATATAAACACAAATTAATAAAGAAATACCCAATGGGTGAAATAAAAAGCATGATCTATCTTTTCAAGAATGAAAAGAGGATATAAAAATATAACAGAGCATGTCCTATAAACATGATAAAGAATTATTTAAAATCATGCATTACATCATGACCAATTTTAGTTAGGCCAGAAATTGGCCTAACTCTCCATAGAATCCCGTGTTAAAAAGTTATCCGCAATCCAAAGTCAGTAGTCCACTTGGGAAGCTAACAAACAGAGGGCGTACGGTGACTGAAAAGATTAGATGTGAAAATCTATCAATTGTGCACAAATAATAATCAGAGTTTTAAGCTTAAATGCAATAGCCAGAAGCACAATTGGCAAGTGGAGTACGGAGAAGTCTAGCTACACCCTGGAAGGAAAAAAAACAGTATTTGAAACGAGGAAATGTGCAATATGACTTAATGTAATACATTAGAAAAGGCTTAAAAGGCAACTATTAGGCCCTGATTCATATTTAATCATCATTTAGGCCTGTAAATTAGATTGTCTGTGTAAATTTAAGCGAGCATGTCCCAAAAAAATTAGTAAAAGATAAAATAATGATAACACGTACAAGAAGGGGCAAAATATTTGTCGCAAAAACTTATTAAATGCTCATTTGCTCTAAGATATTTAATGTTTGCAATTTACTCCTAGTTTATCATTTATTTATTATTTATCTAGGCTTATATATCTTTTATTTATTTATCTATTAATTTATCTATTTATCAATTTATTTCAATATCATTATTATTAAGTGCCTATTTATAATGATATTTAAATCTATCAACATTATGCTTACGTCATCCAGGAGTTATTATCCCACTTGAAATCGCCATATAAACACAAATTAATAAAGAAATACCCAATGGGTGAAATAAAAAGCATGATCTATCTTTTCAAGAATGAAAAGAGGATATAAAAATATAACAGAGCATGTCCTATAAACATGATAAAGAATTATTTAAAATCATGCATTACATCATGACCAATTTTAGTTAGGCCAGAAATTGGCCTAACTCTCCATAGAATCCCGTGTTAAAAAGTTATCCGCAATCCAAAGTCAGTAGTCCACTTGGGAAGCTAACAAACAGAGGGCGTACGGTGACTGAAAATATTAGATGTGAAAATCTATCAATTGTGCACAAATAATAATCAGAGTTTTAAGCTTAAATGCAATAGCCAGAAGCACAATTGGCAAGTGGAGTACGGAGAAGTCTAGCTACACCCTGGAAGGGAAAAAACAGTATTTGAAACGAGGAAATGTGCAATATGACTTAATGTAATACATTAGAAAAGGCTTAAAAGGCAACTATTAGGCCCTGATTCATATTTAATCATCATTTAGGCCTGTAAATTAGATTGTCTGTGTAAATTTAGCAGGATCCGACTTTTTATGACGACTTTCAAAATGTGTTACATTTCAGAAACACCAAGCTGTTTGTGAGGTGGCGTTAGCTGTATGGGTTATAGGTTGAACTTTTTACAATATTTCTGGGGAAAAAAATCCTGAAATCCATATATTAATTTTTACAATGGATGTCGTCATCTGACCTTCTGCTTGCAGAAAGGGGAAGTTTTGAAGAACTGAGTTGTTTTCCCGGCCCCTGTCTGTACAGAAAGTCAGTGGGGTTATTTACTGGTGTGCACCCTAAAAGGCCCTTGTCATAACCAATGGTGGCGGCATGATTTTTCCCGTGCATGAGGGTTTAGGGAAAATTAAATTATATGTCTAAACTTGAGGTTGCATGTGTAAAACATGGTCTTTTTTAACGCATGTTTGGGGTATTGAAATGATATTTTTTTGTCTTGCACAATCATGGTAAAGATCCATGTCATACATAAGAGATTATAGGACATACAATACTTGGTAGGCCTAATGATAATGCGTAAACTTTGTACCTGTTAGGGAACTGAAATCAGACTGAAAACACAAACGTCATTCGAGGCTCTGTCTCACCAGTTGCATTTACAAGGCCCTTGTTATAACCAGTGGTGGCGGATGATTTTTTTCTGGGGGGGGGTCACACAAGGTTCTGAACAGAAACGTCACATACGGACCAACACACACTACCGAGAACCGCGAATGCCGAGAACCGCGAAAGCCGAGAACCGCTCTAGTTGAATGTTGCTGCGCGTACTCATTCTTACTTTACATATGAAAGGTTACAAATGTAATATTGTTTTTCATATTTTTGTGAATATTCAGAGTTTGTCGTATGTTTCCTGTCGTCTGCTGTCATTATTTAGCAGTCCCTTTACAGACATGGCGGATCAGAACGTGCCGATGGAGTGAACTATCAGCACAATTCAGCAAAACTTCGCAGATGCTAAAGGCAAGAAGATTGGAACTCAATTCTAAGAAAGTCAGTAAATCGACTTATTTTTTCCAATAAATATAAAGCTATTCTACCTGAAAACAAATCAAACAGACAAGTTAACATGGGTAGATATTATTTTCTTATAAATTCATGTTGTTAACGTAAAAAGGTCCAATATTGACTTTCATTTGGTGTAAAGTGATATTCCAATGTTTTATGTAGTGGTAAACTAAAATGTAAATATTTAGTGAAATTATGCTGATGACGTCCAAGTCATTATTGTAGTATGTGGTAACCCACACCAACCTTTAGCTTCTAAATCTTCACCGAGTTGAATGTCTTCATTTCAATACATCCAGTTCTTGGCAGATATTGAAACCAAGAATAATATCACAAGCGCGAGTTATAGCCTATAGCTATCTTATTAAAAATATCCGTATTCATTTTAGATTTATAAAATGGAAAACTATATTACTTACAGACATCGTTTCTGTCACAACATAAGGATAAAATTATAATGGGAATGTATCGATGTTTACAAAATGTCACATAAACATACACATACAAATAGTTTATTTTGATTATATGACCTGACTTCAATGAATGAAAATAAATTCAACAGGAAAAGGGTTTGCAATATTATCCATTTTACTCAAATACCCTACGCTGTGTTGATGAATGGGAACATCATATTGTGCCTGAATTCTGTCAGCTTGTTCTAAAGAACCTTCTTTTCAGAATGTAAGTCAGTGTGTTCTTTAAGAAACTTAGCGTGCACTGAAAACAAAAACTCGTATTATGTAAGCTGAACTAAGCTTTTGTTTAGTAGGACCACTAGTTTCCCCTGGTAAACTAGTTTTTAATGTCGAACTAAACGTCCATCTAGTATGCTTGGCTAGTACAGCATGCAGTGAGGGAAATTGTTAGTACGGACATGCCGAACTATGCCAAATTATGGTACTTTACTAATAAGTGAAAATTAGTTGTACCGCAAAAGTCGGTCCAACTAACTTTCCTGGCTTTACGAATTGGTAGAACGAATCATGGTTGTGGACCATACCAAGGGTTGTACTAAAGTTGAAATTACCGCCCTTTTGATCACATGACATGACTCTTATGACAAATAAAGCTAGTAGAGCACATGCAGCTGTAGACATAGCACATCTAGCTACATCTAGCGTCTTGAGATGGACATTTTAGCCCCGAATGCCCCCGATTCTAGCCCGTTAGAAATGGTCGAAGAAATGGAAAGGTATGTTTTATTGACATTTTTACCAAGCTTGTTTTTGAATAACTTACAAACCATTAGAATTTGAAATGAGATTATAAATCGGAACACAAATGTCATGATCATGGACCATGGGATTGTGCATGCATGGTTGAGGCTGCCATGGCTGCCGAATTCGTGGGAACATGTTCATTATGCCATGTGTAGTAGAAAACAGGGCTCGAAAAACGGGGCCAAATCTGTTTTTCAAATTCTAACCATGCTAAAACAGTTTGTAAGTTATTAAAAAATACAAGGTTGGGAAAAAAGGTCAATAAAACGTACCTTGCCATATCTTCGACCACTTCTACCGGGCTAGAATTGGGCTAGTTCCACAGACTAGTTCAGTCAGCTGAACTAGTCGAACATTAGTACAGAATGCCCTATTAAAAAAAATAGTCGTACTTGACATCGTTTTTGATAGTAGAGCCCATTAGTAGAACACCACAATATATTAGTAGAGTCCCTAGTAAGCTCTAGTAGGTCTAGTTGAACTAGTTTATTATATTACTAGGTCAAGGTTGAACTAGTATTTTGATAGTTAAGTCCCTAGTGTATCCTGACCTACTAACATATAGTTTAGTCCAGTCCAGCCATATTAGTTACAGGTTAGTCGTACTTGACATTGTTTTAACTAACTTTTCCTTAGTTAGTCACCCCAAGTTTCGTTTTCAGTGTGTTATTAAGTTACGTTCTATTTTCGGTTGCCAAGATGCCGCCGCGAGAGACAAAAACGTGATCAAATGAAGACGCCAAAGGGGAGCACTCTGACAGATGAGTTATTCAAGAAATACCTAAAACTCTGCCTATTTATGTAATATACCATGTAAGATCTGTGATTTATAGTAAAAGCATCCAAGATAATGTATAGGTGAGATGCACTGTACAAAAGGCAGGAAAAGGCCATTCGTTATGCTGGGAAATTGAGAAACTTGACTAAACTTCCAACTGGTGCATGATCATGATTACAAATTGTGCATCCCATTAATATTTCCTACTAATCAAGGAAATTTATGAGGAATGAAAATACATGAGACATTTCAGCATAAAGGGTTTGCAATATTATCCATTCTATTCAAAACCCTCCGCTGTGTAGATGAATGGAAACGTCATATTTTGCCTGAATTCTTTCAGCTTGTTCTAAAGAACCTTCTTTTTTTCAAAGTGTAAGTCAGTGTGTTTTTAAAATAACCTAGCGTGTTATTAAGTTACGTTCTATTTTCGGTTGACAAGATGCCGCCGTAAGAGTAAAAATGTGATCATATGAAGACGCCAAAGGGGAACACTCTGACATATGACTTATTCAAAAAATACCAAGAAACTCTGCCTATTTTATGTAATATAACATCTAAGACCTGTGATCTATAGTAAAAGCATCCAAGATAATGTATGGGTGACATGTCTCATACAAAAGGTAGGGAAAGGCTATTAGCCATGTTGGGAACTTGATTTCAAAGAAACTTGACTAAACTACAACTGGTGATCACGATTGCAAATTGCACATCCAATTTAAATTTCTTACTACTCAGGGAAATTTACAACTGAGGAATAAAACTATATGAGACATTGTCGGTGCCATTTTAGTTGGTATGCCGTGAAATGCCATAAGTGAGTCGTCTAACATTCAAAGTATAGGCTACATGCCAACATTTGTTTCATCTTTGGTGTCACATGTAAGATGGTGGTGACAAAAGAACACAATTCTTGGATAACGCTTGGAAACGTGTGTTAGTTGAGTCAGTGGTATAGACTGTATGGATATGGGCGTTTTACCTTCACATTCTTGGGTCCAAGCCAATGTAAGAATAGGCATGGCTGTTACACATATACAGGTGTTATACACATTCTTGGCTGTATGATAACCGCGCACACAGTTTTCATTGTTACAAAGGCAGGTGGTGGTTACTCACATTCTTGGCTATACCACAAAGTCAAGGGTATCAGATATAGAGCTCGTGCTCTTGAGATAATAGCTACGATGCAGGTAATAAATGTTTCACTCACCTGGTTTTAAGTACGCATAACTAAGGTATAATTATCATTATCTTGTCGCCAAAATAGAATAGAACATCTAGGAGTACCGCAAATAGAACAATTGGTTTAATTGAAGGCACCTGAGCTCATTGAATGTTGCTGCGCGTACTCATTCTTACTTTACATATGAAAGGTTACAAATGTAATATTGTTTTTCATATTTTTGTGAATATTCATAGTTTGTCGTATGTTTTCTGTCGTCTGCTGTCATTATTACTTAGCAGTCTTTTTACAGATATGGCAGATCAGATCGTGCCGATAGAGTGAACTATCAGCACGATTCAGCAAAAGAAGATTGAATCTAAATTTTTCAAAAGGTCAGTTTATCGACTTTTTTGCGAATGAATATAAAGCTTTTTTACCTGAAAAAAAAAATCAAATCGACAAGTTGACACGGGTAGATTTTTCTTATAAATTCATGTTGTTAACGTAAAAAGGTTCGATATTTACTTTTATTGTATAAAACAAATGAAATTTGTTGGTGTAAAGAGATGGTCCAATATTTTATGTAGTATTAAACTAAAATGTAAATGTTTAGTGGAATCATGCAGGTGACGTCCAAGTCATTATTTTACTATGTGATAACCCACACCAACCTTTACCTTTTAAATCTTCACCGAGTTGAATGTCTTCATTTCAATACATCCAGTTCTTGACAGATATTGAAACCAAGATCAATACCACTATCCACTATCAGTACGAGTTATAGCCTATAGGTATCTTATTAAAAATATCCGTATTCATTTTAGATTTATAAAATGGAAAACTATATTACTTACAGCCATCGTTTCTTTCACAACATAAGGATAAAATTATAATGGGAATGTATCGATGTTACAAAATGTCACATAAACACACCCATACAAATAGTTTATTTTGATAATATGACCTGACTTGAAAAGAAAAGAAATTCAACAGGAAAAGGGTTTGCAATATTATTCATTCTTCTCAAAAACCCTCCACTGTGTAGAAGAATGGTAACGTCATATTTTGCCTGAATTCTTTCAGCTTGTTCTAATGAAGATGTAAGCCAGTGTGTTTTTTAAGAAAGCTAGCGTGTTATTAAGTTACGTTCTATTTTCGGTTGACAAGATGCCGCCGTAAGAGTAAAAATGTGATCAAATGAAGACGCCAAAGGGGAACACTCTGACAGATGACTTATTCAAAAATACCAAAAACGTCTTCCTATTTTATGTAATATAACATCCAAGACCTGTGATTTATAGTAAAAGCATCCAAGATAATGCATAGGTGACATGTGTCATACAAAAGGCAGGGAAAGGCCATTAGCCATGTTGCGAACTTGATTTCAAAGAAACTTGACTAAACTACAACTGGTGATCACGATTGCAAATTGTGCATCCAATTTAAATTTCTTACTACTCAGGGAAAATTATAACCGAGGAATGAACTACATGAGACATTTTCGGTGACATTTTAGTTGGTATGCCGTTAAAAATGCCATAAGTGAGTCGTCTAACATTCAAAGTATAGGCTACATGCCAACATTTGTTTCATCTTTGGCGTCACATGTAAGATGAAACACAATTTGTGCAACCAAAAAATAATGCAGCTGACGACAGGTGGTGACAAAAGAACACGATTCTTGGCTAGCGCTGGGAAACGTGTGTTAGTTGTGTCAGTGGTATGAATATGGACGTTTTACCTTCACATTCTTGGGTCCAAGCCAATGTAAGAATAGGCATGGCTGTTACACATGTACAGGTGTTATACACATTCTTGACTGTATGATAACCGCGCACACAGTTTTCATTGTTACATAGGCAGGAGGTGGTTACTCACATTCTTGGCTATACTACAAAGTCAAGGGTATCAGATATAGAGCTCGTGCTCTTGAGATAATAGCTACGATGCAGGTAACAAATGTTCCACTCACCTGGTTTTAAGTACACATAATTAAGGTATAATTATCATTATCTTGTCGCCAAAATAGAATAGAACATCTAGGAGCACTGTAGATAGAACAATTGGTTTAATTGAAGGCACCTGAGCTCATTGAATATTGCTGCGCGTACTCATTCTTACTTTACAGCCTGTCTCAAAAAAAATTGTGCAAGTGAAAAGCGCCCTCGTTGGCAATTAGAAAATACAGTTGTGACATATTGCTTAAACCAACGTCAAGGGCATAGTCTTAGCTCTCTAATGCCGTTTAGTCTGTTCAATTTGCTTGTTTTAATCTCGAGATATGCTTACTTAACAACGAAAGGGTAAAATCACAATTGTGCCACTTTTGCTAGGGAATAGGGTTGTACATGTAAATCAATGATAGCATCAAGTTTATCAAGAGTTCCTTCGTGAAATCAAAAGAATGCATCAATTACACAACAATACAAAATTGTTTTTAGTGTTTTATCATGATAAATGTATAATGATTCTCTATTTCCACTTACGACAAATTAAATAATAAATGAATATTTCACATTCTGCTGTAAAATTAAATACATGTGCATGTCAATGATTTTACCATGGTAAATACTGTTCTCTTTGTCATTCAAGACATGTTAAAAGACAAACAAATATTGCACACTTATAGGTTAATGAACTTTGACAAGTTCATGAAATTTGACAAATTAATGAAATTAGACAAAATAATGCACGCGCGCTGGTGTTGATGCGTCTAATGCACGAGCCCCGAAGGAGGGAGTGCATTAGACGCATCAACATCAGCTATCATTGATTTACATGTACAGCCCTATTCCTATAGTTAAAGTGGCACAATTGTGATTTTACCCTTTCGTCGTTAAGTAAACATATCTCGAGGTTAAAAAGAGCAAATTGAACAGAACAAACGGTATTTGAGAGCTAATACTGTGCCCTTGACGTTGATGTAAGCATCATGTCACAACGGTATTTTCTAATTGCCAGAGAGGGCGCTTTTCACTTGCACAACTTTTTTTGAGACAGGCTGTATATATGAAAGGTTACAAATGTAATATTGTTTTTCATATTTTTGTGAATATTCAGAGTTTTTCGTATGTTTCCTGTCGTCTGCTGTCATTATTTAGCAGTCCCTTTACAGACATGGCGGATCAGAACGTGCCGATGGAGTGAACTATCAGCACGATTCAGCAAAACTTCGCAGATGCTAAAGGCAAGAAGATTGGAACTCAATTCTAAGAAAGTCAGTAAATCGACTTATTTTTTCCAATAAATATAAAGCTATTCTACCTGAAAACAAATCAAACAGACAAGTTAACATGGGTAGATATTATTTTATTATAAATTCATGTTGTTAACGTAAAAAGGTCCAATATTGACTTTTATCGCATGAAACAAATGACATTTGGTGTAAAGTGATATTTCAATATTTTATGTAGTTATAAACTAAAATGTAAATATTTAGAGGAATTATGCTGGTGACGTCCAAGTCATTATTGTAGCACGTGGTAACCCACACCAACCTTTACCTTCTAAATCTTCACCGAGTTGAATGTCTTCATTTCAATACATCCAGTTCTTGGCAGATATTGAAACCAAGAATAATATCACAAGCGCGAGTTATAGCCTATAGCTATCTTATTAAAAATATCCCTATTCCTTTTAGATTAATAAAATGGAAAGCTACATTACTTACAGACATCGTTTTTGTCATAACATAAGGATAAAATTATAATGGGAATATATCGATTTTTACAAAATGTCACATAAACATATTCATACAAATAGTTAATTTTGATGTGACCTGACTTGAAAATAAAATAAATTCAACAGGAAAAGGGCTTCCGATATTATCCATTTTATTCAAATACCATGCGCTGTGTTGATGAATGGAAACATCATATTGTGCCTGAATTCTTTCAGCTTGTTCTAAAGAACCTTCTTTTCAGAATGTAAGTCAGTGTGTTCTTTAAGAAACCTAGCATGTTATTAAGTTACGTTCTATTTTTGGTTGACAAGATGCCGCCGCGAGAGACAAAAACGTGATCAAATGAAGACGCCAAAGGGGAGCACTCTGACAGATGAGTTATTCAAAAAATACCTAAAACTCTGCCTATTTATGTAATATACAATGTAAGATATGTGATTTATAGTGAAAGCATCCAAGATAATGTATAGGTGAGATGCAATGTACAAAAGGCAGGAAAAGGCCATTCGTTATGCTGAGAAACTTGACTAAACTTCCATGGTGCATGATCACGATTACAAATTGTGCATCCCATTAATATTTCCTACTAATCAAGGAAATTTACGAGGAATGAAATTACATGAGACATTTTATGTGGCATTTTATTTGACTTTGTCAAAATGTGTATCATCTATAGACGAATCCAACGAGCCAATTGGGCAGTCACAACACCGGTTTGGTGCTGCGGGGACCCAGGATGTGGTCGGCCATTACTGGGTCCCCACAACACCAGTTTGACTGCCCAATTAGGTGGATTAAAGCCACTTAATATTCGATGTTAGATTCTTTTGTGTTGTAAACTGTCATCATTCTTTTGTCTACGTGTAACACGGGTGATAGAATGCAGTTAAAAATACCCTCCAAGGCCGTATCATTTCACATTTTAGGTGAGATGGAGCCGACGGGAACCCAGCTATGGTTGCCATTGAGGTGTAGGAATGCGTGAAATTGGATTCGTCTATATCTATAGTTTGATACAACAGGTGATATTCTCACATTTATACCACATGAAACAATGTAAAGTTACAGGTGTTGGCATAGTATTCTTTGTTAGTGTGGTCTCCAAAGTTAGAGGACATTTATATTATTGGCTCAATCAGGCCCATTACACTCTATCATACTGCAGTTACTGTTCATTTTCCTATACACAATACACAGTGCTCTCACCATTGAGGTGTGACTTCCACAAACAGTGAATGTTAGAAGTATATATAGGGCATTTCCTAGTTAACGTCACTGTGTGAAAAATAATCGGCCAATATTTATTGTACTCTCTGAAATTCTTGGAAATATAGTTTTGTAACATGTCCTAAATTTTTAGCCAATTTAGCTATTTGGAAATATTCGCACTTTGGTGTTTTAGTAAGTAGGGTGCGGCCTGGCCTGCAAAATTCCCTGTGTAAATCGAATGCAACTTTTAGTGAATGTCACTCACTTGTAGACCGCTCTCTTCCGGAGGGCATTAAAGCTAAACCACTTGACGGATATTTTTGTACTTCATGTCAATCAAGAATAATTAATGTATACATTACGTGTAGGCTAAAAACTGAAAAACTGCAAATGTTCATACCTCCCTGATATTAGTATGTAAATAACAGATAACAACAAAAACAGCTCCCATATCTGTCCATAACTTTGGTCAGTGCAGCGAGTCATAACATTTCAAGCGGGAGATTATTGATTGACAAAGTGCCATATTTGGGCATAAGTTCAGTCCACCATTCAATGTGGAGGATAGACTAGATTTTATCGATTGATTTTGCTGGAATAGTTTCCTGTTAACCAGGTTTAAGTACTGCAAAGGTCGAATCATGTTTGCTGTGCAGTATAACTGCACTATGTACAAACTTCCTATAGACGAATCCCACGAGCCAAGTGATGGTCAGAATTCATCTGGGTTCCCGGCGCACCAACCTGGTGTTGTGACTGCCCAATTGGGTGGATTAAAGCCGGTTAAAAACCGATGTTATGTTGTATTGTGTTGCAAACTTTCATCATTCTATTGTCTACGTGTAATACGGGTGATGAAATGCAGTTTAAAATCCCCGCCAAGGACACATCATTTCATATTTTAGGTGGAATATATCCGACGGGGACCCAGCTATGGCTGCCATTGAGGTGTAGGAATGCGTGAAATGGGATTCGTCTATACCGACTTGGATGATCTCACAAAAATGACCGATCGATAAACCGTCGCTCTGTTAGGTCTTCTACCTGCCGTTCAATGAGAAGAGACCATAGAGCCCTAAGGTTCAAGCTCTGTTGGAGAGACTAATACAGCGGTTCTGAATTTTGAGCAATTCTCGAGTCACAAAATGGCTTCTCAAGTTTTCTAATTTTTGTGTTCGGAATGATTAGTGATCAAAATGTTTAAAAATCTAAATAGGTATCCCTGCAACACATTTTATTTCTAAAAGGTAATATTAACAATCTATGAATGAGTTACGTAATAAGATTATCCAAAGAAAGTATACTCTGGTTGCTCTACGAAAAAGGTATAAAAATCACAACGACTAATCCCTGCAATTAGCCCCGGCTGATTTCCCATTATAGAGCTATCAACATAGTGTGAAAAGTGTGCCAACAGGTTTCATAATAACATTATTACATAACAAATTCTATCTTTTGGATTGTCTACTGTGGTTTATCATTGGGATGGGCTTGTCTAGCTGGGATTGAAATTGACCAAAGGGGGTAATTATCAGTAATTGGGCTTGGATTATTAATCCCTTTTTTCGTAGCAAATTACGATATTTGTTTAAATGTCGTCTGCCTTATTTTATACGTCATGCTTACCTTATTAGCATATAAGGCACTCTTGCACTGTCCAGGTCTTATACACAAGGTTCCACTCTTACGCTGTCCTCGGTTTTGCGATCGAAACGGCGTCTCTAATTGGGTACTCTCAGGCTCAATGCCACTTATAACATTGGCATGGTGGTAACAGATGTTACATTGGCATTCTTGGCTCCGTGCCAACCGCAGTCAACAATACCATGGCAATTAGCATAGTGGTGGTTCCTCACATTCTTCGCTACATACCAACATACATGTACTGCAAATGGTATGGTAACACTCTTGCACTCTTATCCATTACATATGGCTGGCTCATGCTACAGTAATGTTATCGTAACTATGGTAACAGGTGCATCACTCAAATTCTTGGCAATATGCCAAGTTGCAAACGCGTCAATTAGCTGATACACATTCATTCGTATGAACCTAAACACTTCAAACTTCTGTGAATATATTAATACGTGGAATATTTTGGCCACTTCAAAAGTTACTAAATCTACTAGCCGATTGTAGAAGACGTTGATTTAAGTTGTATTGAGTAGTTGTCGATAGGTAGACGACCGCATGATTACGACGAGTCGTATAAATAATGACTGTACATAGAACCGAAAATAAAACACGAAGGATGTCACGGGTATGAAGCAGTGAACAAACTCTTTTGCTTTTGCTACTTAATTTATCATTCTATAACTGTGAAAATGGCATACGCAGATGGGGGAATGTTCCCTCTGAGAAGTTGGAAAATTTTGAAAATTAAAAAAAATTTTACGCAGAATAGTTAACTAAAATTAGATAACATTTATCTATTATGTAATGATGCTTCTATTAAGTGACATTTCCACTGAGAAAAGGACACGCAGCAATGTAAGCGATACCTTAACTGTTAATGCATGTTAATAACAATGAACGTAATGTGATCGAGATTTTCTTTGTTAGCGATTGATAAACACAAAGACATTTAAAACAATTGGAACAGTTCTCTAACAGCTACCTATAAAGCACAATTGATACCTCTGCCCTCTGATTGGAACGCTCTGACAGATGACTTATTCAAAAAAAAATAACCAAAAAAGTCTTCCTATTTTATGTAATACGGTATAGGCCTAACATCTAAGACCTGTGATTTATAGTAAAAGCATCCCAGATAATGTATAGGTGACATGTGTCATACAAAAGGCAGGGAAAGGCCATTAGCCATGTTGCGAACTTGATTTCAAAGAAACTTGACTAAACTACAACTGGTGATCACAATTGCAAATTGCGCATCCAATTTAAATTTCTTACTACTCAGGGAAATTTATAACTGAGGAATGAACTACATGAGACATTTTCGGTGACATTTTAGTTGGTATGCTGTGAAATGCCATAAGTGAGTCGTCTAACATTCAAAGTATAGGCTACATGCCAACATTTGTTTCATCTGCCACATGTAAGATGAAACCCAATTTTTTCCATCAAAAACTAATGTAGCTGACGACAGGTGGTGACAAAAGAACACAATTCTTGGCTAGCGCTGGGAAACGTGTGTTACCTGTGTTAGTGGTATAGACTGTATGGATATGGACGTTTTACATTCACATTCTTGTGTCCAAGCCAATGTAAGAATAGGCATGGCTGTTACAGGTGTTATACACATTCTTGGCTGTATGATAACCGCGCATACAGTTTTCATTGTTACATAGGCAGGTGGTGGTTACTCACATTCTTGGCTATACTACAAAGTCAAGGGTATCAGATATAGAGCTCGTGCTCTTGAGATAATAGCTACGATGCAGGTAACAAATGTTTCACTCACCTCAGACTGACTCACCTGGTTTTAAGTACACATAACTAAGGTATATCATTATCTTGTCGCCAAAATAGAATGGAACATCTAGGAGCACTGTAGATAGAACAATTGGTTTAATTGAAGGCACCTGAGCTCATTGAATGTAGCTGCGCATACTCATTCTTATACTTTATATATGAAAGGTTATAAATGTAATATTGTTTTTCATATTTTTGTGAATATTCAGAGTTTGTCGTATGTTTCCTGTCGTCTGCTGTCGTTATTATTTAGCAGTCCTTCTACAGATATGGCAGATCAGAACGTGCCGATGGAGTGAACTATCAGCACGATTCAGCAAAACTTCGCAGATGCTAAAGGCAAGAAGATTGGAACTCAATTCTAAGAAAGTCAGTAAATCGACTTATTTTTTTCCAATAAATATAAAGCTATTCTACCTGAAAACAAATCAAACAGACAAGTTAACATGGGTAGATATTATTTTATTATAGATTCATGTTGTTAACGTAAAAAGGTCCAATATTGACTTTTATCGCATGAAACAAATGACATTTGGTGTAAAGTGATATTTCAATATTTTATGTAGTTATACACCTATCCGACTTCGCCATTACTGCGGTGTCCCCGATGTAAAACTGCGGTGTCCCGAGGTCGGGGGTTCTATCCATTATTTATTGTGTGCTATACAGAATTGTACCCGGGAATTGTACAAACAACAGTGATATTCAATACACAGTCATGAGTATTGAATTACGAATTAAATCTCCCGCTCTGGTACATCTGTGTTGCCGTCAATAGAGGGCCAAATACAGTAAACGCTTCTCGGATTGGTGTATAAACTAAAATGTAAATATTTAGTGGAATTATGCTGGTGACGTCCAAGTCATTATTGTAGTATGTGGTAACCCACACCAACCTTTACCTTCTAAATCTTCACCAAGTTGAATGTCTTCATTTCAATACATCTAGTTCTTGGCAGATATTGAAACCAAGAATAATATCACAAGCGCGAGTTATAGCCTATAGCTATCTTATTAAAAATATCCCTATTCCTTTTAGATTAATAAAATGGAAAGCTACATTACTTACAGACATCGTTTCTGTCATAACATAAGGATAAAATTATAATGGGAATATATCGATTTTTACAAAATGTCACATAAACATACACATACAAATAGTGTATTTTGATAATGTGACCTGACTTCAATGAATGAAAATAAATTCAACAGGAAAAGGGCTTGCAATATTATCCATTTTACTCAAATACCCTGCACTGTGTAGATGAATGGAAACATCATATTGTGCCTGAATTCTTTCAGCTTGTTCTAAAGAACCTTCTTTTCAGAATGTAAGTCAGTGTGTTCTTTAAGAAACCTAGCGTGTTATTAAGTTACGTTCTATTTTCGGTTGCCAAGATGCCGCCGCAAGAGACAAAAAACGTGATCAAATGAAGACGCCAAAGGGGAGCACTCTGACAGATGAGTTATTCAAAAAATACCTAAAACTCTGCCTATTTATGTAATATACCATGTAAGATCTGTGATTTATAGTAAAAGCATCCAAGATAATGTATAGGTGAGATGCACTGTACAAAAGGCAGGAAAGGCCATTCGTTATGCATGGAAATTGAGAACTTGACTAAACTTACAACTGGTGCATGATCACGATTACAAATTGTGCATTCCATTAATATTTCCTACTAATCAAGGAAATTTATGAGGAATGAAACTATATGAGATATTTTATGTGGCATTTTATTCGACTTTGTCAAAATTTGTATCATCTATAGTTTGATACGACAGGTGATATTCTCACATTTGTACCACACGAAACAATGTAAACTTACAGGTGTTGACATTATGACATAGCATTCTTTGTTAGCGCGTACACATGTGTGTTAGTGGTGTGGTAGCTACCAGACAGCATCATGCATTTCTGCACCTGCTGCCTGACATAGGAAAAACTTCCATATGGCACGGTCCTTGGTAGCAACTTCAGCTTCTTCCACAGACCACCTGGTGCCAAGTCTATCCAAGTCCCTTTGAATTAACATTCTTCCAAGTTGTCCAGGTCTTCTCTTTCCATAGGTGGGATTCCAGAAGTAGAGTTTTCTTGGAATGCGACTCTCATCCATCCTGAGCAGATGACCAAACCACTATAAGTGGCGCTTTCTAATGATGGTGGTGAGCTTCTGTCAGAGATCTAATGAAGTCGTTGGTGATAATTATGTTGAATCCATTTGATGCGGAGAATTTTCCGTTGGCAATCTAATCTGGGCTCATCTCTCTCAGTGAGAGACCAGAGCATACAGAAGGGTAGAAAGAACGCAGGCATTATAGAATTTCATCTTGGTGACTAAGTTGATATACCGGTCCTTCCACACCTTCTCAAGTTTTTTAAAAGGACCCGATGCTTTGCCAATCCTATGATTGAGCTCCTTGGCATTTGTTCCATCAGCACTACAGTACGCTCCCAGATACTTGAAGTGATCTACAACCTTAATGAGGCCTTCATCTCCAATTAGAACAGATGGTGCTGAGCTCAAACGACCAAGTGACATGACTTCCTATTTCTTCAAGCTCATTTAAGTTCCAACTTTTCGGCTGTTTCACGGATGCCTTCAGTTGTTTCTGTCATCTGGGCATCAGAATCTTCTAGGAGGGCTATATCGTCAGCATAGTCTAGATCAAACAGCTTTACTTCCGGGTACCTCGAGCCTCGGCCAGGTAGAAGGGTTATACCTTTCTTATTTTCATCTACGGCTGATTTCATTGCAAAGTCGATGGCAAGGCCAAAAGGCAGTGGCGGCCAAATGTCGCCCTGACTTACACCGGTGACTATACTGAAGAACTTGGAAAGGGAGCCCTCTGATTTGACCGCACATGCTGTGTCATGATAAGAATTACTTATGATGTTGATGATCTTCCTTGGGAATCCATAGATGTGCTTGGTTTTCCCCCATTCTTGTGTCAACGTCATCTTTTACTCTTAGAAGTAAGATTGTGGAGAAAACTTTACTGCAATGTCCAGTAGAGTGATACCACGGTTATTGCTACAGTAGGAAATGTCTCCCTTCTTTGGCAGTGTGTGGAAGGATAATGCCTTGTCCCCATTCTCTTGGTGGTGTCATCAGCGCTCTTGCTCATCCATGTCTTTTTGTCCTTTCTTAAGCAAGTTCTTGTCTGCCTGTTGAGTTCACGATAGCCACTATCCATTGCTGGTTTGGCAACCTTTCTTTTGTCAATAACCTCTTTTGTCTCAGTTGAGATCCAGTCTGTCTTCTTCATTCTGAATCCAAGGTGTACTGATGCTGCGTTGACGGTATCAACAAAAGCATTCCACTCTTCATCAACATCAGTGTTAGCATCTAGTTCAGCCAATGCATGGAACCTTCCACCAATTGTAGCATTAAAGCATGTCAAAACATCGCTCTCTAGCAGTTAACCGGTGTCATATTTTGGTTGTTTCTTCTGTTGTTTGTTAGCTGCTAGAGATACCTGGATGGTAGTGATTGCCAGGTTATGGTCGCTTCCAACATCAGCTCCTCTATACACTCTGACGTCTTTCAAGAAGTTACGCCATCTCCGATTGATTAAGGTATGGTCAATTTGGTTGACCGTCCTTCGGGAGAGTTGCAAGTTAACTTATGGATTTTCTTGTGTGGTAAGAGTTAAAGTGAAATTAGAGTGAAGAGCAAAAATGGGAAGACATGCAAGGAAAAATGCAGGAGTGGAATTAAACAAAGATGGAAAATAAAGAACAAAGTAAGCTGGAATTGCGCATCTACACCCGGCATCTACAAGCCATTTATACGTCATTCATAGCTTATTAGCATATAATGCACTCTTGCACTGTCCAGGTCTTACAAAAGGTTACGCTCTTACACTGTCCCAAGTTTTGCGATCGAAGTGGCGCCTCTTATTGGCTACTCTCAGACTCAATGCCAATTTTAACATTGGCATGGTGGTAACAGATGTTACACTGACATTCTTGGCTCCGTGCCAACAGCAGTCAACAATTAACATAGTGGTGGTTCCTCACATTCTTCGCTACATACCAACATACATGTACTGCAAATGGTATGGTAACACTCTCGCACTCTTATCCATTATTACAAATGGCCGGCTCATGCTACAGTAATGTTATCGTAACTATGGTAACAGGTGCACCATTCAAATTCTTGGCTATAATATGCCAAGTTACAAACACGTCAGTCAGCTGATACATATTCATTCATATGAACCTAAATACTTCAAACTTCTGTGAATATATTAATATGTGGAATATTTTGGCCACTTCAAAAGTTGCTAAATCTACTAGCCGATTGTAAAAGACGTTGATTTAAGTTGTATTGAGTAGTTGTCGATAGGTAGACGACCGCATGATTACGACGAGTCGTATAAATAATGACTGTACATAGAACCGAAAATAAAACATGAAGGATGTCACGGGTATGAAGCAGTGAACAAACTCTTTTGCTGTTGCTACTTAATTTATCATTCTATAACTGTACCCTTAAAAAACGACGCAGAACAGTTAACTAAAATTAGATAACATTTATCTATTATGTAATGATGCTTCTATTAAGTGACATTTCCACTGAGAAAAGGACACGCAGCAATGTAAGCGATACCTTAACTGTTAATGCAAGCTTACAACCTTGGCATGTTAATAACAATGAACGTAATGTGATAGAGATTTTCTTTGTTAGCGATTGATAAACACAAAGACATTTAAAAAAAATTGGAACAGTGCTCTAACAGCTACCTATAAAGCACATTTGGGTCTGACACAGTTTCCTACTGTTATATTATTTCTCTTATTTCAATCTTTATATATGTCTATTGTGTTATTTTAATATAATAATGCCTATTTATTTAAGTTATCCTCTACCATTGTCTAAAAGTAGAACGAAAAATGCACGGCATCGTAATTGGCACTGTCAAATAGACTTAGGAAGCCGCTTTTTATCACCATCGGCAAGGATCAGCAAATTATAGAAACAATCGGATTTAAACCTGCCATTTAGGGTTGTTAACGATACTTTTCACTGACGAGCGGGTCATGTTTATACAAAGTATCCATTACTATTCATCATTTTGATAAAACTATTACCTGTACCTGTCTAGATCAAATAGATTTCAATTTCCTTTAATTTTTTCTTGAAAGAAAACGATGTGACCTGCATCGACCCTGATAACCTGAGAATAATAGCCGACAAAGGTGTTACATATTCCTATTTTACGCCGCACGCGTCTATATTTAAGCTATCAAAAACTTCCCCGATTTTGGGTTCTAAATGAGCGCACAAGTTAATTATTTGCTTGGCATATATTACTGACATGACTAGACAGACCTGTGTGTGGAGGTCCTGAAAGGTTTGCGGAATTGCCACGGAGCTCTTTCTATAATTATCATATATTCTTGTGTATATTTGGCACAGTGATATTTGGTCATGAGGCTAAACTATTGAAAATTAAAATGTAATGTAAATTCCTAATCATGACCATTTTGCTCTTTCCTTCATGAGGATCAAATTATGTTAAATGGTTAAATAACTTCTTCACTGGATTTCATAATAATAAGTTACAGTATTTCTACGAGTACGCCGTCGGTTATCATAGTACCGGTGCAGCCGGTCCCTGTGTGAGTGGATGAGCTTTTGTCACATGTCTCTGACTTCATCAGTCTAATATGGAGTCAAAGACACATCTGAGGAAAACTCTACCACTCACACAGGGACCGGCTGCACCGGTACTATGATAACCGACGGTGTACTCGTAGAAATACTGTAACATATTATTATTATGTTAAATTGTCTTAATTTGAGTACACAAGTCAAGATCAATCCAATACTAACAGTAACTCTCCCCTCCCTCATTACGTCAGCTCTCTGAAAATTAAATCTGTCATATAGTTCCACATTATCTACTATTTGCTATATACATATGCTTTCTGTTGACATAATGATCATCATTTTGGTTAATTCTTTGCTACATTATTCACAGCAATGTTTATCTAATGTGCATTGTTCTGTGCACCAGTAAGACACCACTACACTTCCCCATCTGTTAGCTTCTGCTCGACACCACCAACGCAATATTCGCTGTACAACTACACACGCTGATGAAATTTCATCTTCCACTTTATGCTATTGAACAATCTAACTTCATCCCGTTCATATTTTTTCTATTTACTTTGATATACGCCAAGTTCTTTTACTTATCTTTGCCAATACTAAGATTGGATGAAATTTCATCTGCTGGAACTCTTCATCTTTATTCTGTTGCATTTCCTTCTCTTCCTTTCCATAAATCAAACTGAATATTCAGTTATTCTTCTTGACAAGTGACAAGGCGAAGCGGTTTTGTCTTGTTCTTCTTCTTTTACTCCAAACCTCTGCATGGCGAGATAGACCTATCTAAGAATTTGTTAATCTCGCTCTAAATGCCAAGTGCCAATGACATGTACATGTTAAAGCATTAACAATGATTACGATATCGGAGATTTGCAAACATCTAAAATTACCAGAATGTTAATGTCATTTCAATTCATATTATATGTATCGTAATAACTGTGAACTACGCCGTTAGGGTTGACATTTTATGGGACCAGATATAATCGTGTAGAGCTTTTTTGATAATAGAAACATATTGAATTATTATGACAGATATAGTGGGTTGTTAAACGAATTGCACTCAGAACATTTTAGTTTATCGACCAGATGCGAACGCATTTGGCTAAATTGAAACATTCCTTTAACATGTTTTCAGCAATGTTCTGTGTGCTATATGTATCTGTTGAAACTCGACAAATTTGTTGAGGCGTTCACGCTACAGTGTTAAATGAAATAGAATAAATTAGATAAAGATTATATTTTTAAGTCGATTAAGCTCTCTAAATTACGGCAGACATCATCAACCTATTAATATAACGATTCTATCGTTGCTACAAATTCAAACATTACATGTAGCAAATCCAAGGTGCTATAAAATGAAACATCACAAAAGTTTGATAAAAATGGATTTAAACCGACAATTGCAATCATTTTACCCAATGTCTGATATCTAGCAGCAACAACAAAGTGTGCAATGTGCCATTCTATTTGAAATACACACACCCCCTATGTAAACCATGACCTTAATCTCTCACACAGGGGGTATAGAATACAAATGGAGTAACCCAATCTGATTACCCCATTTGATATTCACATTCCCTTTGTGAAAGATTAAGGTCATGTCTTCCATAGGGGGTGTGTGGATTGTAACTAGAATAGCCCAATGCAGTCAATAATTAAATACAAATTGCAGAGCAATAAGCAAAATATGATACAATCAAATAAATGTACAAGTGCGGAGGTAATTAAAGAACCCCTTGAGAAGTATTTAAAGACTTTCTGCTCGATCCTACTTTTCTATCTATTCTGTTGAGGTATTTAAAGAACATTGTGTAGGGTACAATACCCAGGTGCATTTTAAATCCCATGTGATTCAGTTACTTATCGACAGTATCTGTTTTCTACTAAGTAGATATCTCTTGTTGCAAAGTGTACCTCTATTAGAATGTCAAGGGCTTGCAATAAGATAGGAACAAGTGTGTTTTAATACCATTGGAAAAGGTTGCTTAATTGTTGCAATCGGTATGCATCTTTTTCTATTCCATGCAATGGAAACTATCAGTTATATATACATGATTCAAATCTATATACACGAGTCTGTAATTTGAAAATGTACTGTCTGTCTTCTATTTCATTTCATGTTGCTATATTTTTTAATCTCATTCGCTGAAAGAATATTCTCAAATGATAACTAAAGACAAATGAATTGTTAATAATTTTTACGTCTGACTAGTATTGTACGCTCGTATTTCTGATTGAAATTCTTCTTGAACAAGAAAAAGAGGTAAGCTGATGTAACTCGCAGGACAACAATTATCAGAAATCAAGAATCTTTGGCAAATTTAAACTTAACATTAAGGTACATTATATTTATGTGTGTGGGTGACTGGGTGAGTTTTGATACGTGTATTATACACAAACTGGAACCAAAAGTAACTTAGACAGATAGAACAAAATAATAATATTAAAAGATATATTAAGTAGAAGCAAATATAGAAGTGGATACGGAGAGATGTTCCTATAACTTGAATATTATGTAAATGAGGGTCATTCTTAGACAAAGCCTTAATTATCATATTTTCAGATACTAAAACAAAGAAAAAATACAATTCACATGACTATAACTTGCGATTGTAACCTATAACTTTTATGAAATTTGCACCCGTATCAGTTGCCTTGAGTCAGTCAGGAAAAAGCTAAAACAAAAGCCTCCGCAGGTGGTCACACGAAAAATGCCTTATCTACCTTAACTTTTACACATGAACAATAAGCTCCCAATAAAACAATACAACTTAGTCTATGTGTGGCCGTGACTCTGACTTATTCTTGCGTTTCAAACCAATAGAGCAAAAAATAATACATGTTTCATACATATACAATGACAATATCCAATAAGCGCTGCGATCATAACATAATTTTAATAAGAATAGGCGGGTGGCAAGCAACTAGTGAGAGCTCGACACCACACGCCTGACGTGCTGTGTGTTTTTATTCACATACAGTTTCTGCCACTGTGCTACATTGAACTTCCACACTCTGCGCCAGAAGGATTATGTTGTACCAGAGTAAAGCCGTACATTTGAACAGCTAGTGGAATATAAACCAGTATTCTTCCAGAATTCACCAGAAAACGTCTTCTTGAATATTATCACTAAATTTTTATACAGGAGTCTTAATTTCTCACAATTTTTTGGATTGATAAAATGTAACGGAAGGACTCGGAAGCAGCAAACTGTGTCGCGTCGTTAATATAAACAAAACGGAGAGTGCGTCCAATGAACTTGTGGCACCAGAGTAAAGTTATACATCTGTGCAGTACGGACTTTTCAGGACAATTCAATTGCTTGTCAGAATATAACGTTTTAAAAGGTAAGTTCTTATTTAAATAAGCTTCAAGGAGTGGTTTATTCTTTAAATAAGAGTTCTAATAAGCTTTAGGTGTATATATAGAGTTCCTTCTTTCTTAAAAGCCTTTTAACAGATAATGTAAGCATTGCACATACGTTGCTTACTCCAGTATCAGAGTCACATCTGAACGAGATTAAAAATTTATTTCAATAACAGTGAGCTAGACACTATTTATTTACAGAAATAAAATGGTGGCCATATTGCTTACTAAACGTGCATATTATATTAATATGATGTTGTCTATTGCGGGCTAATTATTACAAAGCTTTTATAAACAGCGTTGCATGGTTATTAATAATTTTAAAAGACGCAACAATAGGCAACGTCCTTGTAGCATTTACAAGGCGAACTCAACCAACAACCTTTTGTACTTGGTGCCACGCGACTCGATGCCCACTTTCAATTAAACACTGTCAGTATTCCATACTTGTTTGACGTAAATTTTAATATATAAAATGGTTCATAATTCACGCTTTGTCGTTTTTGCCTAATGTTATTTGAAAAATGATGTTACTGTAGTAATGGGTTTTCTCGTAATATTGCGATAATAACCTTGTACGGATTATTAGACACACTTCTAAAGGATTAAAAGCTCTTTTTATTATGCTTTAACACCGTAGCTACACTACAATAATACTACTACTTTAAGGTTAATGTCACATTTATGCGGGCAATACTGTATTTATTGTCATGATCTTTTATAAAAAAAAATATTAATAACTACATCAAAATGATGTGCTTAACATATCACCGTACATATTTTAAGTTCTATATATCTATCTATCTATATATATCATTTTATTAAAGAGCTTCATGGTACATAAATACGTCTAATGAAGATGATGAAAGTTTCAGTTCAATAACTGGAACGTAAATGCACGCGATTACTTGTACATGACCAGCCAAGGTAAAATCCATATGTCTAATATTCTTCACAGGCTCTTGAAAAAAATGTTATGTTGCATGAACTTTAAGAAATCCAAGCCACTCTGCATTCAAAGCCAACCAAAATAATCATTTTGAACTTCTTGTAAAACCATTATTGGGAGATCGCTTTGTCCAAGAATTATAACTGACGCGGATTTAAGTTTTCCTTTTTCAATGCAATACCCATGCCAGACTGTATTTTTTACTTTACTATTATGTTTACTTCCATAAGTCTTTAACGCGCGCGTGAAATCAAAATGTGCAAATTGATATTTCAGATGATATTTTCATACAATATTATCTTTAAAATCCTGAAACTAAAATTTGACATTATTTCTAACGTGTGTATCCATTTCCATGCAGTGCAGTGCTTGTTAATTGCAAATATCTGTATGATATGTATGAATATACATTTTTTGACAAATCTGTCAAAAATTGGACCTGTCGTGGACAACCCATCTGCTTCTAAAGCGTTAATATATTCAAACTCTAGCTCAGCTGTTAACCCGCGGGTCGTAGTATCCGCATTTCACCCCCGTATTGTACGTTCTATAATCGTCATTTCCCACACTACAAGATCGAGAGTACAGATTTTTAATTCTCAGGATAAGGTTCCGCTCCTCGTCTTCAATTTCATAGTGTTCTGATTTCATACATGAAAGAAGTTCAAGTTTAATAGACAATTTCTTGCTTTGGTGTATTCCGGATATTTTCAACCAAGTGCGCTTTATTGCGATCTTTACAAAATGCATAAGTGCTTCATTTGATTTCAAACAGTACAGCAACATCACAACACGAACCAAATCAACCTTTTAAAAACCCAGCATGCTGATGGTCACTCAGCATGTTAGTTGGTTTGACCAGTCAATAATTGGTCAATTTTGGTCATTTGGACATGGGAAAACTAAAGCAATAGGCAACCTAATTAATTGGTTCGTGTACACAAATGTAACAATAGTGTTTTATTTATACGGATACATATTTGCACAGAAATTGAGTTGCAGTTTCAAAATAAATAATATGCTCTGTCTTAATTAGTATGTGGGTCATAATGTGTACATGTGTTCGCAACATGGTGAGATTATGTCTTGTGAGAAAGCAACATTCATTATTGCTACACGCCAAAAATAAAACAATTGCACGTACTGATAACATACTGCATAGGTACACCATATATTACACTCTGGGAATATCTTGTTTTTAGATGGAAGTGCAATCACACATAATTATGTTTACTCAAAAAATAATGAAAACATGAGTTTTAGCTTGTGAACCGAGATTGATGATTTTTGAAATTGAACATGTCAACAAATGTCAGCCGTACATTGTTTATGTACAAATCTTTGTATTTACAATGTATATTTGTAATTTATTTTGCCATAATCTTTATCATAATTCACAAAGCATATGAAGTCCATTTTAAGGCGTATTCTAAGATGATAGATGGTGGTATTAATTAAGATTATATCCGCCCATCATTGTAATTACTTAATATTATCCCATAGCCATATTTTGCCCCAAACCTTGAGTAATATACCATATTTTTGAGTAATAATTATGATATTTTAGTCATAATTCTAATTGATATGAAGAGCTATGATGCATGATGATTTCATCTGAGCAATTACACAGATGTTGTGAAAAATTATGCCTCTTATGGTGACCAGTTCGTGTAACCAGTCTGGTTTCAGTGAAATAATCGATTAATATCTCGATATGTACTTTCTCTTTTGTCTCTGAACTTAGGAGGGGTCGTCGTGGATAATTAATGCAAATATTTAGATACAAGATGATTTATTAGATTGGAATTTTTATTGCGATGATTGTAACATTCTACCGAAATAATAAAAGTATCCATTTGCTTTATTATTATTTGCTAAATGTGCTTATTCATCTCAGCAACACAAAACAAAATGAATTAAGGTATGTTCAATAAATATAGTACATAAACCTTTGCTATGATCGATCGTTCCATTATTTTAAATTGTTATTTGTCATAGTCAAGAATAAAAAATAAATGACAAGGATAACAGGAAACACATCTATCTTTTGTTCTTTTTTTTCAAATAATAAAACCAATAACCAAATAATTTGATCTGTACTTGTACACAATGTATTTTTGTCGGAACAAAACGTGATCAAAGTAACAAATTGAGACACTTTAGTCACAATAAATAACCCTGACCAGTATATAGATACAAATTTGGTTTATATATTTTTCCCATAACGACAAAAACGATGAGCAAAAAATATGGAATGATACACAATAACTTTAATTCGATAATGACTCTAAAATTTAATGATCTCTGCGTGGTATAATTAGCATTCTCACGCCTTATATAGCTCTGCATGACAGATCATGGGTAAAGCGTCATATCAATCTACTGAGGAAGTGGTTAACGCGTAGCTTCAGGTAACCATACAGAGTTCTATGGTCACTGAGCAATGATTCAATGCTTTACTACACTACCACTAATACCTGTCTAAATGAATCAATTAAAAGTTAAAAACAAAGTTGTTACATCGTATGTGTACCTTCTATAGTCCATTAACACGCTTTTTAATGAAGGCAATTGTTGCTTCAAAGCGCGCCTTTTTCTTATGTTTTTTTGGGCGGTTCACCTAATTATTTAATCCCTATTGTTTTTACTACGTGAAGAGCAAGTGATTGACGTACACTCCATATACAAAGAATCGTCTCTCGACCAAAATAAGGAAAAAATGAACCACAAAAATATACCTAGAATCATTTTTCACATCTTGTTGAACTTTTACAAAGTGCAGTGAACAAGCCTGGTAGTCCTAATTGACAGGCGTATTCAATGTGAAAAACAGTTTAAGAGCAACTGTTGTACTTCTCTCATTGACGATTCTTGACAACATTCCATTTAGGTGTTTAAGCTTTTCTCCACGCTTTCTTCCCTATTGTAGATTTTTCGTCACAAGTTAGCTAATTTGACACGCATTTGCCTTAAAATAAGCTTATTATAAAGTGTGTTAAGGGCATGATTAATGTTAAAGAACACACAATTCAGTTCCTAGGTAATACATCATGAGCAGATTCAGTACACCTAGTAATCTGAAATAATTGCAAGTTTACCGAATATGTAAGCTTGTTATTGGATTTTACGTATATAAATGCTATGAACACAAAAGTCAGTTCAGAGGTTTCTAATCTTTAAAAAACCAATGTCACTAGGTTCCTTTGTAACTTGTCCTATCACAACATTATTACGACGATTACAAGTTTAGCTTATTTTTGTAGGCGGTAATTTGAGACAATTTGTTGATTCAATTTGTTTCAAAACGTGTCCTTATATGGCGTGGTCTTCCGTTTTACAACGAACATACTGTACACCATGTACACAGTATGAGAACAAAGGGACATTAATATTTTCATATATAGTGTCGGGTTGTAGAAGATAACATCTCCTTTATAATGCAAATTGTTTACTAATATTATAATACCTCGAAAGTATTCTTTGTTAAAGGTGGGTAACCATGATGGTAACCTGGTTGATAGCCTCATCATACCCCTTCTTTACCCCATGAAAATGCAGGTGAAAGCTCATATTTTCCCCATTAACATACTGAATTTAGGCGTTCCAAATCGGTATATTTCCAAAGAAGTCATCAAAAAACTGTTGAATTAGTCTTAACTGTGGTATACTTTGGTATACCACTAGAGACTAATTCGACAGTTTTGTTGATGATATCTTCGGAAATACACCGATCTGGAACTCAATTTGTTAATGAGAAAAATAGGGTATCTCATTTGATATCAATTTATTACATGAATATCATTAATAAAAACACTGTAGACTATATTATCATGATTATTACGCTGCATAAGTAAATGTTAGTAATTCCATAAGGGATTAGTCCCATATCCCATTTACAAGAAACATTTACATATTCTTTTCGCATGAATGTTTGAAAGTGACGACATTTTATGTTATACATCAATTTTAAAGAATTACATTTCGCAAATATATCAGGTAATCTTCCTTTCAGTTGAAACATGTTGCATGCTGATATTTCTTGGTATTGTTCGTAATGTATACACACCACCTCTTTATTTTAGCACATGCACCCATTCATTACAAATGTTGATCTGTATATCACGTATTTTTACTTGCATAAAATGTAAATAGGTTAATAAGTGTGTACGGAGGGAATATTCGAGGTGTATTAATAAAATCATTAATATGTTCTATTAATACATCTATGTATATTGCCGGATGAAATTAAAACGGAGAATGCCATCTTCATGATCAATGTGCTTGTAGTCTTTATACACAAAATGTAAATGAAAACATGAAAGGAAGTACATCTTTTTGAAATATCTATGGTGTCATTGACATTGAATTATGTTTAGGATAGCGACGTACTTGAAAATAATGCTGTGAAAATTGTATAAAAGATACGTTCTCTCTATCATCCAGACTAGTATTATAGAGAAATAGAGAGTCAATACTAAGTAACAAATCTATGAGGGTTGTAATAGAATGATGCGATTTTGTACAGGTATCTCAATCCACAAATCAATTCTGCCCTTTAGATAAATATCAGATTCTTTTTAAAAAGTTTCAACAGCCTTCGCTTGTGGGCTATATAAGACTGTCAGCGAAACTAATGACATTTTCCGTTTAGATTCGTCCTACAAAGAGTATACTTTAAGCATTTCTCAGTACATATTTTATGATTTTGTAAACATACCTTGATTATTCCCCTTGTACTGTATTGTGTTACCCCGTTGTATAATTAACCCAGTTATTTTATGTATACATGAAACATGAAAGGAAACAGTCTGAGGTGCAAATTTCTATTTTAATAGTGTTGGATATAGCATGAAAGGTGCTATGTAATATACCACGTTACATCTAAACACACAAACAAAGTGAGTAACAAATACTCTATACTTTACATCAGTATTTTAATCATGTTAATGGGGTACCTGTGGGTGTCCTTGTATGCTCCAGATTACATACACACCCACCTCCAACGCACCCACCGTGGAACTGATCCCCACATGCACCCACACACCCCACCCACACACCTTCCAAAATTGCTATCAGTTGTATTATACCAAGAACAAAAACGAACTTGGAAAAAACAAAAAACAAGTTAAAATCTTCTTGGGATGTATTCCCGGCACTGGTAAGACTATAAACACAGACCGCGCAAAGATCAGTTAATGCAGCTACTTAAAGCGATATAAATACTATACATAATAATTTGCTCGTAATAATGTATTAAACAAAAATGTTATACCTTCTTTCGTGATTTTGAAAAACGATATAGTCTTAAAATACATGTATAAATATAAGGCATTATTGAACTGTTCAGTATAATTGTTTACAAAGTATCTCACTCGCTCTTGACCCTCTTCTAAAAAACAAGTGTCACAATTAATGTGCACGTGGTTATTCTCTTTGCAACAAAATATATGCGACGTCCATACTTCATTTACATAAATCACCTGATATACCTAAAACAATACACCCATTTTAGCTCTTAAATTCAATGAAAAAGACAAATGAACAACCACTTAGAATATATCTCTTATCCATAGGCAAGTTGAATTATTCATGACAGTTGATTAAAATGCAAAATTTTGGTATTTTTTTCCACTTTGTATCAATTTTAACAACGGTACTTGTTGCTAGTGACCGTTAAAATAACACCAAATAGCTCAAGGGGAAAATTTTGGAGAGTAATTAGTAAGACGAGTCTGCTCACGTTCTAAGGAAATCACAAATGAAGACTTAATGCCAACAAAACACGCACGGCAGTATTATCATGAATATATGCTTGATTTTTTCCAAAAATAATGTTAAAAGATAATATCTTTCAATTTAGGCTCGCCTTTGTTCCAGAAAGAGGCATATAGCCCATGTATTCGGGTTACAGTTTCATAATCTTAAAGTTATATACGAGTGCACAGTGTAATCATGTTAATATTATTATAATGCTTTGTGTGTTTATTTCTGATTTTGTATAGTAATGTTTTTGGAATAATTGAAACATTATTTTGTTAAAAATTAGTCTGCATTAGGACTGAAAATTTTATTAAAATTTCAAAAATATCCATTTTTTACCTAAAGCGGAGAAATTATGTCATACCTTCGAGGTTTGAGTCGTTATCCTACCGTATGTTGTGACTTGTTGTCTTTGACAAAACTATGACAAAACTATTTAAAGTTCACTTTGTAACTAATGTCGCATTCAAATTAAACTAAAAAGAATTATACCATTGTTACTTAAATGACAAAATCATTTAAGGTTCAATTTATAAATGATATTGCATTCAAATTAACACTATATATCGCTAACATTTCGATATTGCAGGACACTGAACCCTAATGTGTTGGTTGTGTATCACAACATAACATTTAAACACTTTACTCATATCTGAATGTAGTTTATTAAACTATGTGTCATTTGAAATGAGGCCATTTTGGCACATACTTAAAAGATTATTAGGAATGAGTCGATTTTGGCACATACTTAAAGTGTCCCCCAAACATAGATTATGCCCAAACCAATAGCAAAGATTTAATTAAAAAATGACACATGGTCTCGTTAACTGTTCCAAAGCTATGTTATCGTTATTATTGTAATGCGGAAAATGTCAATACAATGAAGAAAGCAAAATTTATCTTCTATGTACAATTTTAATTTCCACCTGCTCAGAATTCTAGATCATCGGACAGACGCACACAACATATCAAATATATCGGCCGGTCATTGTACGCTTACATCAACTTCATCAAATATAAAACAATTTTCAATGCGTGTTTAACGTAGCACTTGGTTTATTAAAATAGTTTGGTTTGTTGTTCGGAAAAGCTTGCCAATAAAATGAAAGTATTTATTTATTCATTTATTAACATTGTCTATATTGGTTTGACCAGGGTGAATCATTCAATGTTCAGAGCCATGGTGTAAGAATAGTCAGAGATTATCCCGATCGGAACTGTCTGCGAGGGTTTTGTCATGCATCTATCCCAATTCATATATGCAATTTATAGAGCAAGCGGATAATTATTACTGATTTTGCCTCCATCGGGAATTGAACCCAGAAAATTACGGAGTCACACTTTTCTCTATCAAGTATATACATATCTTCTCTGTACGCATGATTTTCTCGAACGTCATTTTATTCGTCAGAATTATGCACTCTTGCTCGAACTTTAACATCGTCAGAAATGTTGTTAAAAAATGAAGATTTAATTTTATTCTAAAAAGATATATTTATATATTTAACCTCATTCCAAATATAACCCATAGAGACCATAACAAAACAACCCGAGCAAAGATCTCGCTGGAATTCATTTTTGAAACATAAAAATTGAAATAACATTGGAATGTGAATTATTAAATACCAGTATATATGAAACCAATTTTATATTTCAAACTATATTGCATAAAGCCCTTGTAGTTTGCCTATTCTAGTAGAAAATCAATGTTAATCGATTTCATTCGCGTCTGGCTATGTTCTCTTTTCATTAATTGACAAAATATGAAAATTTAACGCCGAGAAAAACGCGGTCTGCCTGTCTCGTTCGTCTATATGAATTTGATATGTGTAGGAATTCCTATAGTATATTATTACCCCTGGAAAACCAACAAATGGGACGGAACATGCTTTATCCTATTGTTAAAATTTCTCTCGTATATAGATAATAATGTAATGCTCATTTTTCACTTTTGCCGCCTGTTGTGACATTTTGAATGTCTGACTGCAAAGCATGGCTGCTTTTTGCCTTTCGTCTGCTTGTTTTTTACGATGGTGCCGTGTATCTTGTCGCTCCACGTTGTCAAGACGCATGCTCAGTCCAACCAGAGTGATGGAATATGAAGTGTTTCGGGAACCAGCGAAGATGATGAAGAATATCGCCTGCTAACATAGCTGCTTTGAATTGACTGTTACTATTGTATTCTTATCACGTAATTGGAGGAGTAAATTGAAACTATTCCAGTCACTTTGTGATGATTAATTCAATTGATTTCATTCTAGGGATAATTTGAAGTCAGTTTTGTTATGTTGTGCACGCAATTTGCGCTTGAAGAACTAGAATCACTGACTCACTGCTATTAAGATATACTTCAACCACGCTTACGCCACAAAATAGCCTTTTCAAATAGTATAGGATTTGTTAAATTTCTTTTCACTAATCAGCGTTGTGCAGTTTGGATGAAGATAAGATTGCCCGTCAGATTGACAGAGATTCTCCATCATTTAGTATAAGTTTCGAAGAGTTTCATTAAGTAGGGGGCCTAGTAAAATTACTCATAGGATCGAAGATAAAAAGACCCTAAGACCACGATGATTCAGACCAGCATTATTACAGAGTACGGGTACTTGTACATTAGTCCGGTTCTCATACCCTTCCCAGTAGTGTTTGCCTTCATGAAAATGAATTAATTCGAAGGCAGCCATCAACTTGAAATATTTTCTTCCTTTACCCGTGTTCACCAGACGATTCCTATTTACGTGTGGTTGCCATGGTATTTGCTTTGTAAGTACTAAAACGAAGGAGGACCACTTGCATTAGATCATGGTAAATTGCAACTCAATGGACCATACTGTAATATAAGAGCTTGCCCAACATGGATTTGCTCCCTTTGGTCTTGTATTTGAAATACCACTTCTTCTTTTCACCGCTCAATATAAAGTACACGTGTCCGACTTGTTAGTACGGTGTGTTATGATCAATTGCGTTAAATGAAGAGAAATTAAAATGTGTATATACTTCCAGGCAGTGTGACAGTGTGTTGTCAGTTTCATTGTACCATCTACTCAATCATGAGACAAGATGCATAATGGTGTTTCATACAAGTATTGCCAAATTCCTCCTAAAACGCCCAAGTAATATCAAATTATGACGACCCTTATATATTTTCAGAGGGAGTATGTGCTTATAATTGAGTATTTTTCATGTCAATTGTAATGGTAAAAATAAACAACATTGAGAACATGACGGAAATATACAGTGATTTAAATCGTTGCTACAATCTATGAGGCATGTTTCGTGACTTTCGGCATTCTTGTTGCTTGCTGCTTTATTGTTATGATTTTGTTTATTACATTTTACCATACCACATGTCGATATCTCTATATACCATCGCGAGACACGTGAAATGAATTGTTTATGTTCAACTTGACATTTCATTTCTCTACAATACTTCTCGTATTCACTTCTGGCGGTTGACTTCAATAAAACACACCTTTCTTTAAAATTAATGGTTCTTGGAGATTAAATGTCTATTAAGTCAGAATTTTTCACTGGATTCGAGTTCAATGGACATGAAAGAAGCGTCAAGTGAGCGTATCGTCCTGCAAATCCTGGCTATTTATTACCCCTTTCCAAGCGAAACCGTGTGTGACACAATAGCTCCGTATTGTTTTTTATACACACAAAAAAAAAAGACTTTGATCTTTAAGTGCTACGTGAAATCAACTTACAATATTTTTATTTTCAATATTTGTAATTTAGTGTGGTACAGGTCAGATATTAAAGGGATTCTGCGTGTGGATGGTTACAGATGAGTCTTGATTTATAGGTGACATTTTGTATATACTACGAACCTAATAAAACTATAAGTATTTTAATAAACATGCCAGTAAATAATATGGTCTGTTAGTGACATGTGTCACACAATCGCGAGATATATTGAAAGAATTGCATGGTTTCATATTTCTATTATATGTGATACAATACGTATGATGGGTTTTAAAGATCGCTTGTGAACCCTCACGACCATGACAGTCCTATTAATGCCAAATCAACGTGAATGATAAGAAATTGGAGACTGGAAATAACCTGTTTTAACCATTAAAGTGACCACAGAGGTATAGTAACAAGTAAGAGGGAAGCTTAAGCGACGGAACTTGTTAAATGTCATACGGTTTCAACCGTTTCACTGTCGTAACATATTTCAAAGGAGGAAAATTGGACAAATGACACCGCCCTAAAACGAACCCACGACCTCAGGTTTTCGACACAAATGACTTTAAGAAAACAATATATGCACTTAAACGTGAATCGTTCGCTTTTTTTTTAACGCGTGTGGATTATTTTACATTCTTGTCTAATCCCCAGACTTTAAAAATGCAGAAGCTTCGGAAAATGCAATATAAGAAAAATAAAAAGAGATATTATTATTAATAATAAAATCTGCTGATGCGTTAGAGAGGTAATTAGTTGGAGTGTACCTTTACGAGAAAACTCTTGTCGGTTACTAACGAACGTCAAGAATAGTAAATGTAAAACGAAGGAAACGATTAAACATTGAAATCATAAAAACGTCTCTGTTTTGATGCATGCATATGAAACATAAAAAGATAGATAATATATTTATGCATTATTACTAACTTGATATAACTCTATATATGCATCCATGGATGTGTTTGCACTCTCAAAAAACAAGCATAATTATTTAAATTTGGTAACTTTGTGATATTCATGCTGTTTAAAGTAGTACTTATAAAACAAGTATCAATATAGATATTTCAATACAAACTTATCTTTGACAAATGCTTGATTCGTCCAGAGCACGAAATTGTATACGAGTTAATTTAATTCAATAGCATACTTCATCTCCGTTGAAATATGTTATATATTGCATAGCATACTTCATCCCGAATGAAATATGCTGTAAGTTTCATAGCATATTTCATCTCCGTTGGAATATGTTATACGTTCTATAGCATACTTCATCTCTATTGAAATATGTTATTAGTTCCATAGCATACATCATTTCCGTTGAAGTATACTTCATCTCCGTTGAAATATGCTATATAAATTACATAGCATACTTCATCCCCAATGAAATTTGCTGTAAGTTTCATAGCATATTTCATCTCCATTAAAATATGCTATTTGTTTCATAGAATATTTCTTCCTCATTGAGATATGTTATAAGATCCATAGGATACTTCATCTCAATAATTAGGCCTTTGATATATAAATAGCATTGTATAAACTATAAACATGCTATCGTATTGTATTAACATGCTATCTTCAATAGACAACATTGTATAACATGATATCTTCAGTAAATTGCATTGTATCAACATGCTATCTTCAGTAGATAGCACTGTAAAACATGCTATCTTCAGTAGACAACATTGTATTAACGTGCTATCTTCAGTTGAGAACATTGTATAACATGCTATCTTCAGTAGACAAAATTGTATTAACATGCTATCTTCAGTAGACAAAATTGTATTAACATGCTATCTTCAGTAGATAACATTGTATAAATTGCTATTTTCAGTAGACAAAATTGTATCAACATGCTATCTTCAGTAGATAGCATTGTATTAACATGCTATCTTCAGTAGATATCATTGTATTAACATGCTATCTTCAGTAGATAGCATTGTATTAACATGCTATCTTCAGTAGACAAAATTGTATTAACATGCTATCTTCAGTAGATAGCATTATATTAGCATGCTATCTTCAGTAGATAACATTGTATGAACATACTATCTTCAGTAGATAGCATTGTATTAACATGCTATCTTCAGTAGATAGCATTGTATTAACATACTATCTTCAGTAGATAGCATTGTATTAACATGCTATCTTCAGTTGAGAGCATTGTATAACATGCTATCTTCAGTAGACAAAATTAATTAAATAAGCTATCTTCAGTAACAAAATTGTATTAACATGCTCTTCAGTAGATAACATTGTATAAATTGTTTTTAGTAGACAAAATTGTATCAACATCTATCTTCAGTAGATAGCATTGTATTAACATGCTATCTTCAGTAGATATCATTGTATTAACATGTTATCTTCAGTAGATAGCATTGTATTAACATGCTATCTTCAGTAGACAAAATTGTATTAACATCTCTTCAGTAGATATATATTACATGTTCTTCAGTAGATAACATTGTATGAACATACTATCTTCAGTAGATAGCATTGTATTAACATGCTATCCTCAGTAGATAGCATTGTATTAACATACTATCTTCAGTAGATAGCATTGTATAACATGCTATAGATAACTTCATGCTATCTTCAGTAAATAAAATTGTATAACATGCTATCTTCAGTAGACGGTATTGTATTAACATGCTATCTTCAGTAGATATCGTTTAATTAAAATAAGTTCTATAACATAGTTCATCTCCATTGAAATATGTTATAAGTTTAATAGCATATACTTCAACTCCGTTGAAGTATATGCTATAATTTACATAGCATACTTCATCTCCGTTAAAGTATATGCATACTTCATTTCCGTTGAAATATGTTAAAAGTTTCATAGCATACTTGATCTCCGTTGAAGTATGTTCCATATAGCATACCTCATTTCCATTAAGATTTGTTATACAAGTTAATTAGCATATTTTACATTCATTGAAGCATGCTCCAGTTCCATAGCAAACTTCATCTCCATTTTGATACTTTTTGATACATTTTTATGTTAAAGATTCGCAGTACACTTCATAACAATGGAAAGTGTCATATATAGGTTGTCGGCACTCCCTTTGGTGCCCCTTTAAGTGAATATCAACCACTGCACCTTGCGTGTACTTTTAACATTATCATGTATTGGCGTAAAGTACTTTGATACTTTGCCTAATGTTGTCAACAGTGTTTCTGGATGTATTACTAAGTGCCAAATGTAATTTGTCAATAACAGGTGAATTATTATCACTCAGTTGCATTTTTCTCACAAAAAAATTACTTCAAAATTAAATTTTTGATATATGTTCTACACGAGAATTCCAAACACTCAATCACGTTCCCTTACAAAAAAGTTTACGATCAAAATCAAATATAAAATCGAATAAGAAATAAGCTTAGAATTCCAAGACATATATCAATCATAAATCATTATTTTGATTGAAATAATTATACCCTCCTCGAAGTAATGGAAGTAATTGTTGTGTTTGAACTGCCTAATAGAGCATGACATGGATGCGTGTGCTTAAATGAATTATATTTTTTTTACAAAAAGTAAAAAGTATGACAGGCTTTGTGTGACGTCTGCCAATATTTGAACACCTGAATTAAGCTCCAATTTTGCAATTTTACACAAGAAGCTCGGTTTACATTTATACTGCATGATTTGTCAATTTAAAATTATACAAAGAAAAAATATGTAAACGATGTCGTTTCGCTGATGGTAGTGAAACACAACTACATGATATTGAATTGTCTGACTGCGAGAATTTATTCTGATATTTATATTTCTCATGAACCTATGCCCTTTAAACAAGCAAACACATACATTATGAATTGAGCGCATCCTTGTTCCACCAGAATGCATTTTTTTCATATTTCTTTCAGGTTTCATTTATCATTAATACAACTTTATCCTCTTCTACAATGGATGCTTTCATGTTTATTGCTTTCATTTATATATCTATTGAAAATAAAGTACTAGTGTAACGGCTTTAATTCATACATTTATTAAAACAAAAGGCACTAGTAATTGATACTTGTTTGAAAAATCATTAGCGCTGCTTAACATTGCCGTGCGCAATTTGTTTCGAGTCATTAACTTGATCACTTTTTGCGTTCCTTCAAAAGATATATTTGCAATTAAGCTTAATGTTGATTCATAAAATATTGGTTCGTTTTCACAAACACAACGAGGGGAAGATTCAATACTCATCAAAATTTTGCCTTGTATATAACGATCGAAAAATTAGGCTAATGTAAACTGCAAAAGTGCACATGGCCGCGCGTTTCGCTATTATAATATGGATTTCTTGCAAACTGTCACTTCTTTTTAGTGGTTGCCTTGAGTCACGCGTCGTTAATTCACATCAAATTTATCTCCAAATTTTACAAAAACTATATCATACATTGAATATAGAAAGGCTTTCATTAGTAAACTAGTTATCTTTATTTCTATTACACAAGTTAAAAAGCTAAACTATCTGACTGTATTGAGACAAAAATACCAGTTGTACTCTAATATTATGGAAAACATCGGAAGAAGAATAGACATTTGGCAACCTCTCCCACACGAATTGGGCTATTCCTGTTGTAATTCATACACCCCTATATGCAGGGAAATATGTCCTTAATCTCCCACATAGGTGGTGTGGATTTCAAATGGATTTACCCATCCAGGTAACTCCATTTGAAATTCACACTCCCTGTGTGGAAAAATTAACGTTATGCCTTTAATAAGGGGTATAGATTTCAACTGGACTAGCCCATTCTAATTCTAATCACTATAATTTTCACATTCCAATTGCCGATTTTGGTACCAATGCCAATCCCATAATTATTTTTTCTTATTTTCTCATCAACTTTATGAACTATTGGAGCTGTAATAAGCAAGGGACATTCGTTATTCTTAAGTATATCCAAAGAGAAGCGATATTCAACGCAAAACTTCACAAGTGCAGAGAGAGATTCAAAGTTATTCAATTACGTAAATACGTGTGAGATTGGACCATCTTCAATCACAGTGATCTTTAATATTGATCATATTGATAGTGGAAGTTTAAGAAAAGTGTTTCTATTTGCTTTTTTATGAGCGACAAGTATCAGTTTTACGTATAAGATGTCAAAAATAGTACCTGTGACAGTGGAGGTACAAGGGTTCAATTGAAGTAGCCAAAAGACAAAATTGTTATCCAAAGCAAGTGTTCACAAACCCTAGCCAAAATCAATGGTAACATGAAGTAACCAACTAGCAAAGAGAAATAAATCCCAATTGAGTCTTGAGGTTCACTGAGCCTAAACCATATGATTCATTGAATGAGTGAGGCGGTGCGATGGTGCTTCGTCATCTTCAGTAGATAGCATCCAGCGACATGCCCATCAAGCAAGGCTTCTACATATCTATAGCGCATATTGTAAATCATTTATGATAATGGCCAAGGTCAGTACATTATTGCAATTAACTATTTAAAAGTAACATGCCTTTATTACTCTTTCTCACTAGCGTTCGCACGCTTTTTGAAGATGTAATATTAAGGGCACGCATTAATCTAATTCGAGTATCTTTTTTCGTCAAAACTGATAACATCAAAACTACCGAGTTCATCAATTGTATCTATTGCTTCTATAAACACATTCTTTAAATTATTGAAAGGGTTACGACTTCTAATAAAGTGCATTCAATTTCACAAATCTATTTTTGTGTCTTAATCCGTAACAGATAGAAGTCTCTCACGATTATTTACGCTACGATATGGAATCCTTATCTGTCGTTGGTAATTAAGCGAAGCAAAGTTGCATCTTAAACGATGAAACTTGTTCTAAAAGTGTGATTTGGATGAAATGGCCAGTAGGTTGTAAGAGGTTACAAAGTTTCACCGTTGCGCAATCCTGTAACCGTTTGTAGACTAATCACAATGTCAATCCCATAAACCGTAACCAAGTTTGATTCACGTAGGCGTAGTTCTAATGTATTATTACAAACCACAATTTTTATAAGGTCTGCCGTCAATACCAAAATCTGATTTGCTATTTAATTTCTTATCAAAAATGACGGAAACAATAGATGATCGATTGATACATTTATATCATATGATAACAAAAGTCCCCTTCAATTTGACGTAATGTTAACTTGTTCTACCACATACCGCCGGCGAGAGAGGAACAGCCCCAGGCAATTTGTTGAATTCATAAAGCATAACCTTCGTTATGAATATGGTTTGTTGCGCCCTGGTGAAGATAAAATATTGGCGTTTGTGCAATCCGAGGCGCGCGTGAGGACTATTGCCTCGAGGCATTCCTGTATACCTTTTTTTAGCCAAAGCCAATGTACATGCCAATGGTGTTTAATGCCTAAGTTCAGACTTGTTTGGCTGTTCTTTTTAACAGACTGACCGGCCGTCATCCCCATTGACCCTTAACGACAGTGGACTTTAGCAAGGAAATAATAGGGATTTCATCGAGAATCGAGTATGCCCATCCATTTCCGATAACGAAAATGAAGGAGATAAGCCTAGAGGGTGAGGTCTTGAATGAGCCAAGCCAGACAAAATAGATTACAAGTGGACCAGACGCAATTTATACACTCCAATTTATGCATTCGAAATACTATGCCATGTAGAGCTAGTTCATACACACTGTAAAATATTTTGTTTAATTTCCATACAATGAAAAATTGTAAATGTCTTTTAATAAACTGTATTGATTGATTATTGGGGAAATAAGTCGATGGATATATAAACTTGATGTTTTAATTAAACATGGAGGTGAAAATGTCAAAAAAGTGCAGGGTTACTTGATTTTATCTGGTATCAAATAATAATTAGGTCATACAATTAATAATAGGATATAAAGACTTGGTGATTTTTATTACAGGTCAAAAGAAGGAATTTAAGACCACCTGCAACGAATCGATGTTTCATGTCGTTGCATTAATATTCAAAATCTAACAAGTATAAATGATATGCTACAAGAATAATTTATGTAAAATAGACGCGATGTCACGTGCCTGTCTTGTGGCGGAGCTCATTGGTGCGAAGTTGATCGATGAGGACGATTAAATGAAACAATAGTGTCATTTAAAAACTTATGTAGAGAGGTCATTAATTCATTGTATAATATCACTTTTATCAAAGATAAGCAAATTTCGGAAATTATTACGGTTAGCTGGATCAATGATGGTGTTTCTTTGTTTATGAATGCGTGTCTTTTTGCAACAGCTGCAGTCTAGGGCAGCTCGTTTTGATGACCGGCCCCCAGGGCACGCGTACGGCTCCGTCTCCTTTGGGTTGAACTTGGTATTGTGCTCATCTATCCGATTCCGAGGTCTCATATACTCGACCTTAGAATAAACAGCAGCTAAACTGTTTGTTTCGACATAGAATACCCGTGAACTTGGGTGTGATGTTAATACCCAGAATGCACAATTTGATTATGGGTTATCATATTTAATAATCAATACGTAATGTGTCTCTGGCGATGAGAAGGGTTGAATTTCAGCTGCTTTATAATACATTTTGTCAAATAGCTATCTTCAGTAGATAGCAACATTGACAGGACTAATAGATTGATATGCAGCGGTAACCTGTGTATGGCGAGTGAGTCTCATAGTGTACAAACGAATAATCAAATTTCTGTCACTCATATACATTCCATTAATAATATGTCAAATATGAATGAATTCAGGTTATCATCGGTTTCAGGAATTGGAGATTTTGGTTATATATCAACATACATTTATATTTATACTTATATTATATTATTTTGTATTAATTTATATTACATTACTTTGCATTGCATTACATTACATTACATTACATTACATTACATTACATTACATTACATTACATTACATTACATTACATTGCATTGCATTGCATTGCATTGCATTACATTGCATTACATTACATTACATTACATTGCATTGCATTGCATTGCATTGTATTGTATTGTATTGTATTGTATCGTATTGTATTGTATTGTATCGTATCGTAGCGTATCGTAGCGTATCGCATCATATTATATTATATTATATTATATTATATTATATTATATTATATTATATTATATTATATTATATTGTAATTTGTATTGTATTGCATTGCATTATATTGTATCGTATTATTATATTATATTATATTATATTATATTATATATTCTTCTAACCTGTACAAAGGAAATAAAAACAAAAAAGCAAAGGAAGTTTATTTATTTATTTATTTATTTATTTATTTATTTATTTATTTATTTATTTATTTATTTATTTATTTATTTATTTATTTATTTATTTATTTATTTATTTATTTATTTATTTATTTATTTATTTATTTATTTATTTATTTATTTATTTATTTATTTATTTATTTATTTATTTATAGTACCTTTAATACATTATCAATATCTAGTATAGATATCGAACCGTATCTCGAGGAACGCATGACCAAAGAACACAGACGATTGACGTGGTTGAATTCAATTTCATACTCTAATTTAACCATTAGAAGCATCTTCCAAATATCAATGCCATTGAATTATGCCAGTAGTTACCATAGTTATTGATAATGCGTCCATATAATCTGTATGATGAAAAGGAAAAATCAAGTATTGGTTTGCTCAGTGGTTCACGTGTAGGGGTGTGGGAATAGGCTTGTTTGTGGGTGGGGTGTGTTTGGGGGTGTGCATGCAACCCAATTTGTGGGTGTAGTAATGTGAGATGAAAGTGCCAATAACATTTTAATAACGTAAAACAATGTTATTGCTTAAGGGCTCGGATAGCGACGTTTGCACAGTATTTTGTTGGGCATGAGAGCACATCAGACACAACACATTGCATTCTGAATATGAGAAATATCCTTCTTGATATCAGGACATTCCTCGTATTCAGAATGCAATTTGGTGTGTCTGATGTGTTCTCAGGCCCCATAAAAATACTGTGCAAAGGGGAAAGACGTCATTATTGTCTGCATTGCATCTCACTGACTTACAACACTAAACATACCACTAATATTACGCACACAAATTATGCCGCCATTGTATATACCCCCATCCCCACACGTCCATCACACACCCCTACCCGACACACCGCACACATTCGTATTCGTTTAATCAATAACATTGTCTTACATTATTACAAATAATTTTTCAAGGTTAACCCAGTAACAGGAAAGACAACATTACTGGCTGTCTTGCATATCACTTACATCACTACGCATACCACTCATATTACGCACACAAACTCTGTCACCACTGTACACATCCCCATTCCCACACGTCCACCGAACACCCCATCTCACACCCGTTTAAGGGTTCGGTCACCCATGTTAAGTAGAATTTTAATACTGTAAGACAATGTTATTGCTTAAACGGGTGTTTGTGATGCGGCGTTGGGGTGTGTGATTGACGTGTGGGTATGGTAGTATGTACAGTGGCGACAGACTTTGTGTGCGTATAATGAGTGGTATGCGTAGTGATGTAAGTGGTATGCAAGACAGCCAGTAATGTTGTCTTTCCTGTTACTGGGTTAACCTTGAAGAAGAATTTTTAATAATGTAAGACACAAACGGATCTGTGTGGGTTGTGTTGGGGTGCATGAGATGGACGTGTAGGGATGTAGTGTGTACAGTGGTGACAATGTATGTTTGCGCAATGTGTCGTGATGTAAATGATATGCAATACAGACAATAATGTTGTCTTTCCTAATACTGGATTAACCTTGAAGAAGAATTTATTAATAATGTAAGACAATTTATCGCTTAAACGGTGGGGTGTAGGGATGTGTGTGCCGATGGGGTCGTTTGGGTGAGTTGAGTGCTATCTTCACTTCAATAGACATAAAGAGAAATAAATATTTGTCTTTGGTGCATATATCTAAGGCGGTACCTATGTAGGTTTAGGGAGCGTGCGCGTGATGGAATAGGACCGCTATCTTCAGTAGACAAGAAGATAACAAAGAGTTTGTTGACAATAAACAGACCATCACCAGTTTGTCTTAACATGACCCACTGATCACATCAAAAGATAACTTTGACATGACCCATGACTACCGGATCACATACAGATTTGATGCGGCTTTTCATTCAATACATCTGGATATAAACGAGGCCATCAATATTGTTTTTAAAGATAACCTTTCAAATATGCTTGACTGCAAATTTAGCGGAAACGCGCATATTTTTGAGTGCAGCATTTGTGTTGTTAGATTCTGCAGATTTTCTTTAAACTAAATAACAATGATATGGCACATAGGAAGCGCTTCAGGCATGGCTGAATGCTTGGACGAAGATTTAACACACGAACCATACAACTTTAATCGTCCCATCTTTAATTGATATAATAGACCAGTTTACAGATTCAAAACATCATTATGCATAGGCATGTTTGTACTTGAACTTGTTTACCTGCATATTTTTAAGACAATTAAAATATTTGTGTGCTATGTAATATCTGGATTATACTGATCGTTTATGAGCTGGTATGATAATTGTTTTCCTGACAGATCATTAGTGATCAGATGGGTGCGTGAAAGGACTTTATTACGCCTGGATTGCGCTAATTTCCGCCGTCGAGTCATAAAAAAGGTCCTAAGCGCTGCCTAATTTTGTTTAACACTGGTCACGGTTTGCAACGTCTGGAATCCAGGCATTGAAGAGTAAATTCATGCTTCATTTGCAAGCTAGCTGTTTTTTCTGCGCAAGGTTGCCTATACTGTTGTAAACGTTATCCTATGGCGGTACATTAATGTATCTAAATGTGTAGAGAAATCTATGGAATCGATATGAGGAGAAAGGCTAGGGAATATAGCACAAAGTCAAAACTAGGACGTCAAACTGTTTTAAAGATACAACCGGTTAACTGAATCTATTGGTTTACCTGCTGAATCAGCGTGACCATTGAAACTTGTAAAACAATAATTACAGGACACAGTTAATTATGACAATTATGACTGATTGTATATGAATGGCATCACTGGATCATAAGAATTAAATTAACCAAGAATTGTTGAAAATAACAACTCAAAAACAATAACAATCTCGAAGACACAAAGGAACCATATTTAACCACTTTTCATACGTTTGGTCTGTGTGACGTTGAACTTTTGTCAATGTGCAATCACACAAATAAGATCGTTATCAAATGCTGTACTTTAACATACACTGTTAATACGCCGGGTAATTGTTGGGTGAACATGGTGAATAAACATAACATTGCAAATAATGAAATATTGTTGTCCAACAATAAAGATTTTCAGTCAGATAGTTGGACCAATATAGGGTAAAAAATACTCAGCGTTTTAACAGTGTAATTCAACCTACAGGAAAAATAGCTTCCCTTTCAACATATTCAAAACCTTACAAATAGTACAATATTGACAATCTCCACACGCGCCTTAGTATTGGAACATAATCCAACAAGTCTACGTCGCGATTTTGTGTTTAAATCCTAAACACATTGTTTTCACTATGCCAGAGGTCTCCGCCTTCAAAACAGTTTTTGATCCGAAATCTGCTTTTGACAAACAATGTAAACCCTTCCCAACCACATTTTGTTAACAGGTTAAAACGCCTGAAACATTTTGTTGTCAAGAATGTGCACTTTTACATGTTATTACACATGCGTTAGTAGAGATATTCAAGTAGATGGATTTATGGAGTTACTATCCGGCTGGACTTTTCCCCTTTGTATTTTGTTTCTTCAAAAATATCCGTTAAAGTAACGTAAATATTAGTTACAGTAACATAAGTCATAAATTGTATTTTTATGAATGTTTCAAAAGACTTGAATTTGCATTTCCATCATCAGTGAACATGTTGAACATGACCACCCTTGTTTTGCCATTATGAAATGCCGATCAGTTCAGTTTCAAAACAGTTTGATTGATTGTTTGGGACACACTGGCCATAAGGGTCATTACAAGATATGACATAAAAAAACCCATTTTATCAATCAAAAATGTATAAACAATCTGTGTTTGGCCTATTTGTAAAATGTTCGCTATATAGAATTAATAAATTTTACAATATAAATATCCTCGAATCTTTCCCAAGGATTATCAATCATGCCAAGTTGCCAACCGAAAATGCTGCCATTTTGATATGAAAATAACGAAAAAATATCCTGTTGCCTGCCCATACACGAATCGTAAACGTTAACGTCTAAAGCTATAGACATATAGAATATGGTCGCAGACGCAAAACCCGGATAATGATATTTTTGTAAGAATCCATTGGTGGCTTATAGGTATACAAGGTTTTCATAAAAACGACCTTTCACAAAATCTGATTTTGAAAAGCATCATAGTATATCCAGGTATGACCCAGATATCTCTTATACGAGCGAACGGCAGTTCTGGAGGGAACTTTGATTTTAGCTCTTTGCGCACAGATAGACGTCAGAAAACATGTCATTTTTTCCACTCACAATTTATGCATGAAAAAACCCAATTTTGTGCATTTTTATAACCTCATTTGGAAATAAGAATAAGTTCAAATAATATGAGAATATGTCTGGCATATATAACGCCTCTAGATGTTGATTTAGTTTTTCATGCTTTTAGAATAACATATGTATTGACTTTATTTTATATCTCATGATACCGCGCGCGACGAATTAAAGGTTTTAGTGGCATTTGACAAGTTCTGTCAGAGACGCCTTATTTTTTCGAAGTTGAATGCCGCACAAGGGAACATAGCCCTTAACATGTAATATCATGAATGTGGAGTTGACTTACGGCGATTACTATTCACGGGAATGGAACAAAATACTCTCAGCACAAGTGTCCACGTACCAAAATACATTACATGGAAAAAAATCTGTCTCTGTCAGGCTCCTCCATTCTTCCTTGTATTTTGTCTTATTGTCCATTAACTATTCCAGTTTATGCAATTTCCTCCTGGCTATACTTATGCTCTTCCTTTTCATCTTCCTGTTCCTAAGATTCCTTGACTCCTTCTCACCCTGTCCTCTCCGGTCTTCTATACTCCTTCATTTCCTATTTTCCCCTTTCACCCCTTCCTCATCCCACTCTTTTCCTCTTCCATTTTCCTCCTCTTTGTTCGACCCTTCTCTTCAACCCATCCACTTCCTCATTTAAATTCTAAGTCCTTTGCACATTATTTCACACCTTTAGTCATTCGGCAATCACCCCCCTGCGACTAGATTTCTTTCAGCTACTTTTTTTTATCCTTGTTTTCTCCGCTCTTTCTCAAGTACTGTTCTTCCCTTATTCATCTCAATTTAAAATCGAAAGTGCAGCGATACATTTTCCCACAGTTTCTGTTATTTGTCTTTTTTTTTTATCCACGTCGTGTTTTTTTTACCAAGAAGTATGACTAATGTCAGTTAAGAAGAGTCCATAAGACTCGGATTCCAGTGGTATAGCATTAAAAACATAAAGGTCATTCATGTAAGTCCATAACTATGCCATATCAGAAAGCTCAAAATACCTTAATCCGGTGGCTTTTAGCTCATATCAAACCCATAGATACTTCAGCGACATGAAGCATCAACATCAAGTGTGTATTCCGGAGATAGTGTCGATTATTTTAGGAATTCCTCGATTTGCCTCGGCCCATTTAGCATCAGTCCCTGAGGCGATTTCTAAGATGGGAAACAGGACGCCACCTTTTTCAAATGATGAGGTGTGAGTAGAGAAGCAAGTGGGACTGGGTCATCAAGAATTACATGTCTAAGCGTGAACACATTTTCTTCACTCTAAAACCTGGATTAAGTTTAGCAGAGTAAATCATATCAAATTGTTGAACACCTTGCACATTTGTAATACCTTATATGCGTCACTATGTCCCAACTTTGTCTCAAGTAATTTGATTCGGTGTTGATAAATGTGCATTATAACACTAAAGACATTGATATAAGCGTAGACAAATATGTTATTAAAATATCGATAAAAGTAATCTACATAATATCAACACACATTCTTAAGGTATCAGTAAATCTGTAAGCATAAATTGATAATCATTTCAGATTTGTTAAACTTTGAACAACTCCCTTGCCAGCATTACATGGTATAAAGCGTTAACGATTTAACCCTACTCGTAAACGTTTTGAATCTCCTAAAGTGTTTCTTGCACACACTCATGTGCCCTTACAAATCTCAGGTATAACACGATTCAATGCACTTATGTTTTTTGGTCTCTCTTGATTTTCACGAGAGATAAGACACAATGTGAGTCAATTCTTACAAAAAAGATTACAAAACCTATAGAAAGGTAACTTGATTCCTGCTAAAATGTAATATTAAGAAGTTTAGAACAGAAGCAGTTTTATTTCTACACTGCAGTGCCAGCCAATATCACGAGCTGATTGAATCTGATGTTTTACTCGTCGGCACCGTCTTTTGTCAAGTATATTTGATTTTTCAGAAGCGCGTTTGTAACTTTGTTCATTCTTAAACAAAATCGGAATTAACTCGAAGAGCTCGCTTATTAACTGTCAGTTTGCCATTATTAAATGTTCATTTTGAAATTTTTACCATAAAGCCATGTTTTTGGCAGCCGTGAATTCGCTTTAATAAAATACGTATTAGATGTGGTAACCCATGGTCCGCTTAAGCATTTGAATTATTTGACCTAACACGCTGAACAAGAAAATGATTTAAAAAACAATTAAACAATTAAATTTCATTTGCATATTTGCTGGAATTTGCTTCAATTATCTATTACAGCAGGTGACAGATGTACGCAATTAGAGGTATAAACGCCTCATTGTTGACCTCTGAATGTGCAAAATGACAATTTCAAGGCATATACAAGTCGATAATAAGCCTTTTCAATACGATCTGCGAAGCATCTATCACAAAAGTGCGATTGAAACTGCAAAGGAATCGTAGATTATTACTTTAAAACCTTCCGACTTCAATGACAGAACATTTTATTCTAAAGGATATAAAGTAAAGGTATTTTTCTGCCTTATTCGTCAGTCTCATTGCAACTTCTTTTCTGATATAACAGCGCCATCATAGGGTGAGGATCGACCAGGTTCAACAAGAATAATGATGATACTACAGATGGACTTGTGAAGTTGGTAATATAAAACAAATGTGGAGATACTTTCACTTAATTCTGACATATTTTCACAGTATTTTCATAATAGGTTCATCAAATTTTAACACTTTGATTTAATAAAAATGTGACTTTCTGAGTCACATTCTCACTTACAAAATACATCCACATGATGTGTTCTGACTCACTCATCTTGAACGCATAACTATGTGTTGTGCTGAACCATAAACTACCATATTGACATACATACTATTTCTTCACATTTGACACTTCTCCACCTGTTTCGTATCATATTAGAGGTTCATACAAACTGTCTTATCTTACCAATGTGTGTCCTGCTTACCAACATGTCTGCATGACAGTCAACCACGATTGGATGCAATTACTTAAACCTTACTCCGATTATATATGATCTAAACATACCCTCAAGTTAGCGAGTGATACACAAGTCCATTTTTTGCCTTTGCAAAGATTATTACATGATAATGTTTCCAAACATTATACTAGTTGATAAAGAACATTAATTACCTTAAGACTAACATGATATAGAGATGCGGTGTGATTTTACATCTAGGATGCTAAACCTTGTGAGTTGAATTTACTTACTAACCCACAAGATATAGTTACAACAACCATTTACGTGATGAAATATGTTCATTCTAAATTGACATTCCCATTTTCATGACAAAAACAATTGAATAATGTTGACAAGCTTTGTGGTTCAACTATATACACAACCAAAGCAGCAAAAAATGTTTCACTATTTATTAAATGACAACCATCATCTTTTTAAACTTTGATCTAAAGATATCAAAAATCGCACCTGGAATTGTGTAAGGGAAAGGAAGCCATATGCAGACAAAGAAAGTTGAAGAAATAGAAGACTTTTGCTATTTTCTTCCTAATCATCCCTATCCCGACATTTTAAATGGATCTGATCTAGGTCGAGTTCAAACTAGGGACTAGATCGGGTACACCAGAGGGCAATGGAGCGAGGAGTCGAAATCTTTCTTCGTTTTCTTCCTGAAAGTAGACATCATACTCCGTCCTGTAAGTTCCAGTAGTAGGCAATAATTTGCAACAAAGACTATTTCGTTTCATCACAAATTAAACTTGTCGTGTGTGTTACCAAACACAGATCTCGCATACAAACAACTTATGATGATAGTATGCCCTGCTTAGGGGGTTAATAAGACTAAGGAACCTTCCAGGTAACAATTTGTCAACATACTGAATCGAGTAAAGGGTTATTTTACTGTAAAAATCATGCCTCTTCAGCCTTTGTGCTCTGATCGCCACAAAACGGAAACCAAACAGTCACACCGAATATCGCATTCGTTTTTCTTTTTCTTATGGGTGAAAAAAGTAAAAGGCTGAAAGAATTAGTGCGAGGCACTCTTAATTATTATTTTGAAGCTAAGATGGAATACGTGCAAATCCTATTCGACAATACAAAATGACTTACTTTCTCGAGTGTACGACTGGTGAACCAAGCATAGAAACTTTCGTCTTCTTGCAAACAAGAATAGAAATACAGTTCACCTGGTAGCCAAACTACCAGGTGAACTGGTTTAACGTTTGCCAATCAAAACAGTTTTAACGTTTGCCAATACGAGAGTGCAGAAATCTGAAGTTTTGGTATTTTCTATTACTATTTCTATTTCTATTTAAATTTCTATTTCTATTTCTATTTCTATTTCTATTTCTATTTCTATTTCTATTTCTATTTCTATTTCTATTTCTATTTCTATTTCTATTTTCTGTTTCTGTTTCTATTTCTTTCTATTTCTATTTCTATTCTATTTCTATTTCTCGTATTTCTATTTCTATTCTATTTCTATTTCTCGTATTTCTATTTCTATTTATTTCTATTTCTATAACATATTAGGTAACATTACCTTACAGTTTATTTACAAACATCATAACATGGCCGTAGACGACCCTCCATTAGCACGTGACATCCCACGCAACAAACTAAGACTACATTAAGTATTAGATGTCCCTTATCGTATGATATTATGCTATCTCAATATCGCAAACCCAATAAGGAAAATCATATTAAAGGCTTCTAAACATGACCTTAAAGTTGGTTAACGGCACATTTTCCTTTTCATTATACAACATATCTCAACAGACAAGATGCAGCCCAGGCATTTGATCCTATCACTCAGTAAATATTCATGTTTCATATTTCCCCTTCCTGTATGTCCTTTTGCTAACCACATATATGCGAAAATCGACTTATGAAATATAACAAGTCCATTTCATGTACAAAGAATGATCACATAGAATCAAAATTTAACACAATGCTTCGATAAGCATAGAATATGATTGAAAATGTCCGTCCAAATTGTCTAGACTTTATAACAAATGGACTTCGAATAGCCCTTGGATAGCTGCAGAATAGGCTATACATCTTTAGAAAACTGACTTCTTATGGTAGTGATAATGCCATTGCCGCGCCATAGTATACAACGATTCCATCAGTAATACGCGATATCTTTGAGAACTTCATATGATGTGAATAAATTGCCCTTCTTATATATCATTCATAGGTCCCTAATTTAGTTTTCTCCCTGAGGTATCTAAATAAACATTCTTTTGATATCTACCTACATCACAATTGGAGTCTAAATTGAATATCTGTGAATTCATATACTTTCTTTGCAATTGGACGGCTAACACGTCACTATCTATACTAGTGTTCAGAACATGTGTTTACATATGTTTGGGTCAACATCGTACTTATGTAGTTGGTCAATATGTCGATAGGAGATTTATTTACTGTTGATTGGAATAATAAGGAAAAAGAAGTAAAAACAGCAAAGAAATATAGTGCGATGATTGATGAAAGTAAGATGGAGATATTCAAACAGATCTGGGGGAAATAGGAGCGAGAGCGAGATGGAGATAAAGAGGAATTCTAAAAATAAGTTGAAGCAAAATAAGAACAGCAAACGAGGTGTAAAACGGAGGTGGTGAAAAGAAGAAAACTGGGACAGAGAAAATAAAGAGCAAAATACTGAACCATAAAAGCACATGAAAAATCATGTCGCACAAACAACTGAAATATTAGGTGGGCTGCTGTTTGTCGGTATAGGAGAATAAACATTGTAAAAATCATTTATAATAATATGAATACCGCATGTACTGGTCAATACCTAGTTTCCGTCTTTCTACTCGGGAGAACGAGGGAATGAATGCGGAGAGATAATGAAAAAGAAAGGGATTCAAAATTATCATGAGTATAATATGCACGATGGGATGAAATATATCATGAATATTGACCCACCTGTGCGCAGCAAAAGAGGAAAACAGATTGCAGATAGTGAAATTGATGATATTCTTTACTTTGAGAATTGCAAATAATAAAAATCTTGATTTTAATTGAGAAATACATTATCCAAAGATTTTTTTATATTTTGTTTTTTATTTTTTCTCAATTTTTATTAACAGCTTGAAAAGAGGTGCCTCATCATTTGTACTTGCAGTTGAATGAAAACACTCCGACAAAGATTTATAAAGCAGGGTAAGTCATAATAGAATGCTCTAGGAAACTGCATTGGGCTATTGCAATTGAAATTCGCACTCAGTGTGCGGGAGCTTAAGGTAATGTCTTCCATAGGGGTGTATGGCTTTCAACTGGAATAGCCCATTTTTGGTATTTATGGAGATAAAAGAAATAAGTCCAAATAGAATTATTGATGCTGCGATATGAAATTCATATTTACCAGACGAGATAAATAAATAGATTTTAAAAACCCATGGAGAGGCTGGTTTTCATATGCAGCACTACAAAAGAAATATTTACCATCTTGTAGTATTTATATTTAAATATTCCTATATAATACGTTTACTTAGAATATACCGGCACCATAAAGGGGTCATTCGCAAAGAAGATATCTCTCTAACTAGGTTGATTTGCCTCGGATCAGCCTGGGGTCATTGCGTAGAATATACGTACTCATCATTCAGGTCATATTAAGTTATGCCCTTATAGATGGGTTTGCATAATTTAAGTCTTATTTTTGAACTTTGTTTCCCTCTTTCTAGTTGAGGTTAAAGCATTTACCATTTTACAAAATGAAATATACCATGTGGCTGGCGTCAGTTAATAATAATCCAATGTGAATAAATTGCCCCTCATAACTATCATTCATAGCTCCTAATTTAGATTCCACCCCTAGGTATATAATATAAATATACTTCACAATTGTACTATAGAATACGAATTGAATAACTACGATTTCCCATTTTGCCTTTGTGGACCGTGTGAACTGCACATATTGAATGTGTTGGAGTCGGAATGGATATCGCTTTTCATCACCTTTTAAAATGTTAATCTGATGTGCGACGAACAGAAGTGAGTGAAAGAAAAAAAATTAAAGATATAAAGAGAAAAGTTTTAAATGTTATTACGTGTCAATATATTGCAGAAAACTTTGATTGTTTATTTATAGATATATCTGAAGAGAGAGGGTGAAAGAAAGAAACAAACAAAAACAAAGGGGAGGGAGTGGGGAGGAAGAGAGAGAAAGGAAGAGATGAAAATGGCGGAGATGAGGAGAATGAGAGATGACTCAATGTACATTATTGTTTCCACCATTTATGTCCATAATAATTACGTTCCTTGTTTAAAAATATGACCTCTTATTATGTACAATATCATAAATCCCATTTTATTTCTTATTCTTAGTAACATATATTTAGTTTAAATGATTATTACAAATGCTTTTATGCTTCAGATGAATCGTTTTAAAAGGGGTGTATGCAACCCACCCATCCGAATGTGTCATCGCGTTATCTCATCATCCTCATTAGTATTGATTGCCAAGATTTAAAACAATACTTTACTGAAATACAATCTGCTGTAGCACCCAATTACACACATACGCCGCTAGTACTAAGTATAGCGTTGCTCTTTCATAGCTTAAACCTCTCACTAATGCACATTAATCATTAACTGTCAAAACTATTTAAGCATGTGTGTCCGTAATTATATTAATATTGATGACATATACCAATGATAAAGAACACTTTGTATATAGCAATATAATCAATGGAAAATGTTCAAAGTAATCAAACAAAAATGTTTTAGTGTAAATTGTAATTGAATTGAGGGTTTCATGCTATTGATTCGCCGAACCTCCTATTCAGGTTAGCTAATTATAGCATGATATAAACAATGATAACTGCAAATACAAAAGCGTAAACGTATTTATGTATTTTATTGAAACCTGTTTAAATTAAGCTTTTTGAAATATATAAATAGTTGCTATTTAAATATCTACAAAGATATTAAATGGATAAGAATGAAGGATAATTGCATTACAACGACATTTCTATATATTTTTTAGTTTGCTTGATTTCAATTATTGACACAACGACATTTTAATTTAAATTGACGAAACATAAAAGACGAAACATAATATCCGCTTGATTGTGTTAACCGTTTGATTACGTTATTTTAATATATAACTGTTGTACTTGATATATATTTATGATTCGTGAGCAAATTATATTGAATCTCACATGAACCATCAGTTAATTGTAGCACAAAATGCAAATATATGCAAGACATTTCCTATTTATTTCGTCTGCACATTACCATCCAAAATTCGTTCAAGATGGTGGAAACCTTTAATTAGCTGATATGCAAATGTATACAAGATATTCCCTATATATCATCTACACATACCATCCAAAATTCACGTTCAAGATGGTGGGGACCTTTAATTAGCTGAGCTTAAATATATTAAAATTTGTAAGCAATTAAATAATTAATCAATACAAAAGAAAACAATAATCAACGCAGTGTTGCTGCTGACCTCCAACCAGATGTGCATTACCATATTGCCTACCCAACCCGGGGGAGCCGCTTATATTATATTAAATATATAATGTGCGGATCGTATCAAAAACAAAATACTTGTTTAGTGTAAGTTTTCACACAGGGGAAAATACTTGCTTCGGTTGCATTTCTTGAATATTATATCCACCGTGAAATATAAGTGAACCGCGGCACCTAAACATTGAATTATATATAGGACATTATAATTTTTTCCGGATAAGGTCTGCTATGTTTACAGCATAATTATGCTTTTTGTGGACGGTGAAAAACAAAACGCTCGTTTTTAACACTATACAGCCTCATCCCAATGCCCAGTCCCAATGGCATAGTCCAATAATCATAGTGCAAAATTTGACCTCAAGTTGCAGAGTATGAGTTTTTGTACCTAAATTTTCAAAGGTCATTCAATGAATGTACAAATGTATTGGGGTTTAAGAACTGTGCCCTGATAGATGAGCGTGTTGTGTTTCCTAATGCATAGATCATCTATGCCTAATGTAACTACAAGCCTGGAACTGAACAAAGAGAGTCTCTTAATGTAAAAGAGTGAAAATTCACTCTTTTAGAATGACTCTAGGGACCAGTCCTTGAAGAGTGAAAATCACTCTTTGTAAAGAGTGAAAATATTTCACTCTCAAAAGAGTGCTTTCTCACTCTTAAAAAGACTGAAACCCACTCTCAAAAGAGTGGAAATGAAATGACTCTCACTCCAAAAAAAGTGGTAATTCACTCTTAATTGAGTGAAAACTAATCAATCTTTTTAGAGTGAATTATATTACTCTCTTGTCAATCGAATAGGAGCCAATTTTACTCGATAAGAGTGAAAATCAGTTCACTCTTGACTGGGAGTGAAAATTTCACTCTTTTACATTTGATTTGATAGCGCCCGCATTGTCCACTCTCTCCATAGAATTGCATTAGCTCCGATTTAAACACCGTTCTTACAAAAACGCCCAGTAATTAAAAATGAATGTTTTGTTTGTCATACAAATTGAACATTATATGCTTCAAAGATAGAGGTATGTCATGAAATAGTTCACTATTAAGACATTGTCTTTTAAATTACAAAATGTGTGCTTTGATGTATATAATAATGTCCGCTTGAAACGCATGTGCCCGGACCAAACAACTCACTGATGATTATCATGGTGATATTACTCAGCCCAAAGATATGCCATTATGATTAATGAACCTAGAAAACAAACACTTTCATGAAATAAACACGCCAGATTTGAGGAAAGCCGCTAAACTTTTGTTTTAGCAACTTTATTAATCAATGTCATTGACTTTATTTGCTTAGTGTTGAACTTAGACGCTTTCCGCCTCCTTAGTAGAAAAAGTCATCAAACATTGTCAAGATGGAGGTCAATGGTTTATGAAATTGAATTTGGTTCATGATCGTGATGATATTTGCTATCATTTGGCGGAAATGGTCCATAAAGGAGATTTCACACTGTGTTTATAACTTCATACCATGCATGGTTAGTAGAACTTGAATGTGACGATATGTCTCACAAGTTTGTCTTAATGATGCGTTTTTATGTTATATCTTTTGATGATCGTGATGATATTTTGCTATCGTTTGTAAATGGCAGGCTATATTAAAAATATATCACGTTTTGTTATTGCTATGCATGACTAGCAGAACTTTTAACTTAATGTGATAATTTGTCGTACAAGTTTGTCTCATGTATAATGAAGCGTCTTCAGGACAGATTTGAGAAGTTTTATGTTGGATGTTAGCAAGTATGAAAAGTACTAAAGGGTAGTCAGATTTTTCATATTCTGCTTCCTATCTTACGTTGAGACCTATACCAACAACCTGTTTCCAAATTTTGAGTTGTATTTCTCAAGCAATCTATGAGAAGCAAAAACATGTATGCCCTTTAGGATATGGTACAAATATCCGGTGGTAGACCACCAGCTTTAATCACGTATGTGTTAGCGAAACATATCTCAGACGCTAAATTTTTCTGGGGCAATGAGAAAAGTATGAGCTTTTCTTTTGATAGCAAAATCTCAGTTTTGATGGGGTAAAATGAGATAAGAGGCTGTCGATCTGGTCACACCTAGCTTTAATAATGGTATCTATTATTATTACGACAATTGTAAATCTTCGATCTAATATTTTGTTAAGACCAATTTTATCATGTGTGCTTTTCTCATGTTTAAGCAATGCGCATATTAGCCATTGACTGTAGATAGAAAAAAGTCCAATTTCCCACTGCTCATATTTGGTTAAGAAAGCAATTTTAAGACACCAACGTAGTCGGCTTGATGCATGTGCTTAATCATGTCTGTGGGATTTCGTACTATCTTTGTTTCAATTCAAAATTCACAGTGGTCTGATGTAAAGATATATTGGGATCTTTGTAAAAGCTCTATAGAATTTATCATTCTCCTCTTAACTGATTACCTCTTGTGCTTAATGCTTCTATATATATGTTACAACATATGTTATAAAACTCGTTTCGGTACGTACTATACTGACTTACTTAAGGGGGTACTACACTGCAAAAACAAGTGTTTATATTTAAACACCATATTGTGTTTATCAGAGCAACACTTAATAAACACATAATTCATGTTAATGGTCTAACACTAATTAATGGTTCTAACACTAATGTTCATAAATTAACACTTGGTGTTATATTACAAACATTAGTGTTTGTAATATAAAAAGTGTAATTTATGACATTAGCTGTTAGACCATAATAAATTATGGTTATGTATATTAATATGGTGTTTAAATATAAACACTTGTTTTTGCAGTGTACACCCCTGTGGTAAATTTGTGACTATTTTTGCATTTTTCTCAAAAAATAATATCACGCTGGTAATAAAAGTTATGTATATTATTGGGGCAAGGAATCCAATTACTACACTGAAATTTCAGTGTTTCAAGACAAGCGGTTCAGTATATATGATAGGAAACGAGGTACATCCTAGCGGTACCTTATTTCTATAACAAACCGCTTGTCTTGGGTCACTGAAATTCCAGTGTAGTAATTGGATTCCTTGCCCCTATAATATCCAAACCTTTGTTACCACTGTGTTATTGGTTTTTGAGAAAAATGCAAAAATAGACACAAATTTATTGAGGGGTGTAGTACCCCCTTAACATAATTCAAGCACCACAATATAATACTTTGAAACTGAGAATATACTACAAACAAAAAGTAATCCATGTAATGATGATATAGATTCCAGGACAGATTTCAGGTATAGTATACAATAGGTGACGTTTAGTTTTCAATCTTTATGATATTACTATTAGAATGTTAGAAACTGTGAAAAACCCCTCAATAAAGCTATTGATTAAATATAATGAATATGGGTATTATTGTCTACAATCATGACAATATGAAACCTTCAGGTTATGGAACTCATCCTGTGCAAATTGACCAAGACAACAAAGATATCTTGTTTTTTTGTTCTGTTAAGTGTTACCAAACTTGCAACTTCAAAGGATAGCGTATAAAAGGTATCACATCATGCACAGGACCTCAGGTATATAGCCTATACCTGTAAAAGCTTTATTCAACATGTACATAACTTGGGTGTTCTATTTGATGCAATTGCACTTTGAATACTCCAAAATTGATAGGTTATCTAAATAGACGACATTATGGGCAAGAGCACAGAGATTTCTTTCATTTTTTGATTCGATCTCCCGATAATAGCCACAAGAAAACAGACGTTGGTAAACCGATTGATGAGTGCTTACAAGTATACTTGCCATTGGCATAAATTAGCAGGGATGGTTTGCGTATATTATAGTGTCCAGATGCGAAGGCCATTTGACCAGCAGAGTTGACCATCCATTTGACCAGAGATGACCAGAAATGGCCTCTAGTATTCAGCATGGCACCCATTTCAAGGAACAGAGGTTTGTTTGTGATCATATCAGGAGTCAGCTGTCACCAAAAGCATCATGAGAAATAAATGGTTAAATTAATTGGACTTATATATTTACCACTTGACTCCTTGTTGTTCTTTAAGATGATCCGAAAAGCGATCACGCGTGTTTTTGACTCAGTTGTTATTTCACCGGTCTTTTTTAAATAACGCTGCTAATTTTTAGCCAGATATATTCCAAATTTTTCTTGTGTTTTGCCGTGATTTTAATCAATTCAAAAAATATATTTCTTTCAATATCCACATATTGTATGTCTCAATCTGATTAAAACGACAAAGATGATTAAAAAGATGATTAAACTCACACCTCGTGAAATTAAATTACCCTCAAGCCATTTGGATTTCACATTCCGTGTTTTCCTTGCTCATTTTCCCATAACAAAAATTCAAAGGTCGTTTCGACGTTAGCAATGAAACCAGCTAAATCGAACCCCTAATCTCGTAGTCTCTCTTTAGAGTGTATATAGTTGAAAAGTGGTTTTGCTTTGCTCGAAGCTGAGGGGTGTTTGACCGTAATGGAAGAGGTTCTGATAATATTGAGATCATTATGATTATACTTTTTTAAAAAGCATGATCTAATGGCAAAGAATGGTTACCACCCAAGGGAATAATTTTTGTCATTTGCTATAGCAAAGTCAATTTGTGATCAGATATTTGATGACTAAGATGATCTATGTTATGAGAATCAATTAAAAATTGCATGTGTAAAGCTCAAATGAGGTGTATCTGAAGTCGTTTGGTAGCGTGATGGTGTCATTATAATACAGCGAAAAGGTGATTAGTGAGAGGTTGTGGCTGGGACGTGGCTCATCACTTACATGAGATTTAAAATAGTTATACATATAAGCACACTCTAATTGTGACATAGATTACAGAATGGTTTCTATCAGTGTTACATAACCCTAACCCTTTTGTGAAATATATTTATATACTTGAAGATATATAGATAGATATATATAGAGAGATATAGATCGAAACAAGAAACTAAGTTAACATTATTTTTTGTCTTGTTATTGCTTTTTCACACCTTTGTTTCAAAATTACCCATATTATTCCAATTTACCAAATCTGTGTCAGTGAAGTTCATTTGGGCGCCCGCAAATATGGCAGAGTAGGCAAAGAAATAGAAGAAATGATGAAAACTGATAAAAAAAATCATGAAAATGTTTGATATTTAAACATTTTGATATTCAACACTTCACCCATTCCACGTGCCCTAAAACCTGCCCTACATTTGAGGTTGGCATTTGCCAGCTCATACAATGTTCCGAGCTAGCTAGCTAGGAAATAAAGAAAAAAAAGAGGAAGAAAACTATCACCCTACAGGCCAACATGTGCGCATGTCCTAAGGCAGAAATGAGCGTCGACGTTTCTTATATAAGCAGGTGTAGAGACCAAGTGGCGAACGAATTCCATTGTCTTACCTGAGGATAAAATGATGCCATATAGATTTACCCCCTTACACCTCATATAATATTTCCAACACATGAGCTCACAAACCCTTATCTAACACACTCAATGATTAATAAGGGGCCCTAGAGGTGAGGTGGCCGGCCGGGCAGTATATGTTAGGATGTTCTGACTCACTATTCGTGATTATATTTAGTTAATTTTGTTCCAATTTTTGCGGCAGAATGTCTAATGATCTGGAAACTTACATGTACATTTTTACCATTGAATATGGGGGTGCCTAAGATTAAAATAACAAAAATAATCATCAGATTAAATTAAAATGCAAAGATGAACACGTTAGCTATTCATTAAGTCAACATTTTGTCCTTTTTTTCATGGCTTTGTAAAGGCCAACTAAACTCTAATATGGCGCAAAGCTTGGATTTATTTTTGACGCATTGGATCTATGCATTTCACGGCCATAGTGATAGAGGTTCAATAAACTTGCATCAATTTATATTCATTACCACTTACTGTCGACTTTTATTTGTGAATATCCACTACTGATTTGATCCAACTTTGATACGCTCAATAGGACTAAAGTATTAAACTTCCACCAACCATGCATCATTGCTACCAGCTACGGACTAGCTAGCTGCCCTGGTGATATTTCAATCCATTTAGAAGTAAGCCCTCGCAATATTTTTCTTTATTTTTAGAATTAGAATTCGGTTCAGGTTTTGCCCTCCAAACTAAATTATCCTGATCGTAGGTAGGAGAATTGGCATCGATTTTGGCCGATATGTACATGTTCGCCATTTGTGAAAGTGACGATCCCGGTGGGACTAATTCAATCATGCGCACCCAAAACTCATGTTATTTGGTCTACAACAATCAATGTAGAACAAATGCAACGCTGCCAAACGAAAAAAGCTTCTACATCTAATCAATGCATCGATTTAACAATATGCAAAATAACTCGATAGATGGGGAGTGGTATATCTACTGTACCAAGCTGCTGGCTGTGGCTTTTTTCAAGCAAATATACACTAGCAGCCTAGCCTTTCAACTTGATAAATTGATAAATTCTAAAATGATTGAATAGTTAGAAAAATAGACACCGTAGAAGTGAACAAATTACCCTATGCTAATAAAACCTGATCGGAATAACATCTAACTATTACCCCATCGCCCTATATTTCCCTACATTGTTAGTTTATTTTGGCTGACGGATGAAATCCATTGATAATAAAATTACCGACGACGAAATTTAGTAACATAATACAAAACTCTTAGAATCATATGTTGTATTTAGTTACAAAGTCAAATTTCGACATATTCGAGCACCTTCTTCATGCTTCCTCAAATATTAAATCAGGCATATTGAAGCGTCTATTAAAATAAATGAAGATGCACACACACTATTAGAAAATATTCATTTTGGTTTGTTTATATTATCACGGTATGAAAGACAATTGCAGGATATTAAATCAAAACCCTCGTGCAGCCAATGAGTGTGAACGAGAAGCGAAACATAGTCATGTGTACAACGATAGATCGGATAAGTGGTGAAGCAACTCATATTAGATTACATCTCAGTCGCCAAAACCAAAATTTTCGAGTTGAGTATTCCAAGTTCTATATTTCCAGGCTTGCTGGCTTCCGCATACGTAATTATACTCTAGGTTAAAAAACCCTATGTACCTGATGTCTTACCACCGACCGTTGATTACGAGACAATAGAACACATAGAGATTATGCATTGAGATATTGGGTTATGTCATAGCGTTGTTTTTCCTGTCACGAAACACCTTTTATGAACAACACTATATGGCGCGTGGTAAGATTTAAAGTACAGAGTAAGTGTCAACACTTTTAAGCATGCCTTTAAAATACGGATATAAGGAGTTGAATAAAAATGGTATTTTGGTTAAGTAGGAACACGACATTTGTGTCCGATGGGGATTCTATATCCTTTGGCCACATTGGCTCACATACGTGTGGGAGGGGTCTCGCGGCTCCTCAGTCTTGTTTTAGGATAACGCTTTGTTCTTATGGATGATCCCAGTTTATACATATTAGCCGACAGGCAGATAAGAGACACTCTAAGGAATCGGATGCGACCGTCACGCCAACAGACTATATCACATTATTAAAGAGACGCAAGATTTCTTGTTATTAAAGTAGCCTATTGTCTTTGGAAGACATGGCATTGACAGTATATCAACATGATCAAAGGGCGAAGTGAAAATAGTGTTTACTCAACTATCGGAGCTGGGATACAATCTAATAATTAGTACGAACGTTTATAAATAGTTGCATGTCTTATACTCGTGGCTGGACGATTTATTAAATAGGCCTATATTTTTTAGCAATACAGTGACTTAAATTTTAACGCGATACGAAATCTATTAGGGATACCCTTGAGTTTTACCAAGTACTTTGGTAATCAGTTTGGGATGATAGATTTGGATCCAAAAAAGGTAAACAGAACACAAACTATACTCGTAAACTCCCCGGCGTTCTCTCGCTATTTCTGTTGCAGAAATCACAGAAGAAATTATATATTCAGAGTTTTGTAGGTGAAACCTGGCCTTAATCCATTCCCTAATTACAACGGAGTTTGTGTCAATGCAATTAAGGCTTAGTCTTGCTATGGTTTACAAAATTGCAATTTACAATGCAATAACAAGTTTCACAATAAGTATTAAGGAGCTAATTTGTAAGGATTATTGTGCCACAACATTGACTGGAACAACCCGTAAATTTTCATCACCCAATCAAATTCCGGTGCACCTTAGGGTTACACTTGGGCGCCACAATGTAATCATGCAAGTTACGCCCTGGACCATGCAAGCAAGGCCCTTGGGGGCCTGTCAACAGAACTTGCTATTCTCGTTTTGTACCTGTACTTTGAAGCTTACTAAAAAGTGAAAATAATGAAGTACAATGGGTATTCAGAAAAACAGAACTGTTTGGCCGAATTAAGCAAGGTCATGGCGGTACAACTGAGTAAGAGAATTTGTTGGACTATAATTGTATTTATGTCATTGTAACACCTGCATTACAACAGCGTGCTTTTGTGTACCTTGTCATTTGTCATTTAGAACGCTGTACATGTAGTTTAAGAGCTACTTTAATTAAAATTGACCGGATTTTGTTTTACACTTCCGCATGCACTACTACAGTTTGACAAATGTTGGCAAATAAGAAATATTTGTGCGAAAGTATATTTTTAGCATCAAATTTCAAACAATAAGAAAGCTCCTTGCTGTTAAGCCATCTGGTATAATAGTTTGCTTTAATAATGAAAGACTTTGTACATACGCCAATAATGTGTTAAAGACTCGGCAGCTATGCACTTGTATGGGAAGAATGCGGCTCTCAAATGTTCTTTAAGACTGCAATTTCCGATTTTCCATATAAATAATTCACATTTTTACTCTCGCAAAGGAGCACCAAAATTAGCTATACTTCAGGATGCACCACCATCAGCTGTTGTATGGGATTTATTCCAAACTATGCTCAGCTTAAAAATAATATGGTGAATCTTGTCAACAAAATCACATGAAATTCATCTTGACATAAAACTAAAATCTCATTTAAGAATTTGGGATTAATCAGATTGAGATAATCTCAACCCTGACATTTTCACACTAACGATAAAAGGTAAGTAATAGATCGAAGGGACTATATGAGTCAAAATTGTTCGCACTGCGATGTCGTGGTTTATTGACCCCCGTTTAAACAATCATAGTTCAACATTTCACCTCGTGAAATGGGTATGAGTTTTTGTACTCAAGACATATAAAGGTCATGTTATGAATGAGCAATGTACCAGGGTTAAAGAACGGCGTCGTAAACGATGAGCATGTTGAGAGGCCATGCCAGGTAATCATTCCTAATGATGTTTCGCCAAAAAGCTTACTCCACCTCTTCATATAATGCTATCACCATTGAACTAGATAATTCCATTTTATAAAATAGGGGTGGTGAAATGGAAAATATTTAGTTACAACTCAATTAATATTTTGATAAACTGGTATTGACGTTTTATGTTTTAAATATCTTGTATTATTGATAATTACATCACGGTTCTTTACACGTAATTATTACATTAGAAAGTTACTAACAGATGGGGAATGCACGAGGAAAAGATGCTAGTATTATAATGAATAAAATCTGTGCTATATGCTAAAAATAACAATTGAGAAAACTTGGTTAAGTGATGCATGATGATTAGAAATTGAAAAATGACATGTGAAAAGAAATGATATGTATGGATTACATGTTAATGTAAAACATGGCGGGATTGTCGCTAAAAAGGTCATACGTCATGGAATTGGTTTTATGGCTTATTGGCTTATAATCTTACAACATGTACAAGTAAACATAATATTATTTGCGAAGTTACATGACTTGACACAATTATGACATTTGAAGATATTGATATTAGTCCTTAATTGCAAATTTTCGGATAATATTAGTTACAGTCTGCACCGGGAGTCTGCATTTTTGATATTTTTATTTACCAACTATTTCAACATCAATATTATATTAATGTCATAATTCCACATTGCCATTTAAAGCCGCTTTTATCTATTTTATTATTCATTGAACTTCAACTCAGAGCAATACATTACTGTCACTTCCAAAATTGAAAGCCTCGCCTCATTCATTCTCAGAAGAGAGTCTAAGCCACAAGAGGTCAATTTGAAATTCAGGCAAATACCTATATAGTAGGTTGTTTAATGGGGAATGGGTTTTTAAACCCGATAGGGCAATTGTAAATATACCATGAGCCAAGATTGGCCAAGATGTGCGAATTGATAAGAATTAATGATAAAAGATGATGTACTTAATCAATTGATCATCAAAAGCTGAAGTCTAATTACAAAGCACGTTGACAATTAAAAGACAACCATGTCCACCTGATTCTACAGGTCAAAATTAAAAAGACCTTGCTTATATATTTATTATAATCACACAAATTGAATCCTATTTAAATATACCAACACAAATGCCAATACTGTGTAGTGAAAACAGTTATCAATTTATAACGTTAGCGGACTACGTAAGAGCAGATATTAAGTATTTAAGGATTTTGACACCTTGTCTATAGCTGTTTCGCATTGCTTCATTTCAACGCTTGCAAGGGTATCGTAGATGTAATATCAGACTTTAGAAATATAAGCAAAAATAAATAGATACGCCAGCATTAAATTGACATTGCCGTAGTTAGAAAAATAGATTAGATTTTCTTATGAATGTATGCATCTTTCTGTAAATAAGACATTCTTATTTATTTATGCACCTTCAACATGTAGTAAATATTCAACATTGTCAATTTCATCTTTATAAAATATTTAGTATGGTGTTTATTCTGTTTGTTTTTTCAATACAAGTACTAATTTGCTTTGCAGATTTCCTTACGTAAAGTGTAGCTTCAACGACAAGTACGAGGAACATCTCAATTGACAAGGCATTTCATGTGCTACAGTGCTATATATAAAATAGTTTATCAACATTTGAGCGTCATCGATTTTCCCCTATGTTTTATTCCTCTGTAGATATCTAAGTATAAATACAATTCTACCTTCTTGCTACATAATAAACTTGCACTTTTTTACAAGATGAGACTGTCTCCTAGTCTTGTACGCTCTTCCGCTTCATTAATATATTACGAGGATGATTTCGATTCTGAAGATATCAGGTGTATATTTTGCCCCTAAAGAATTGTGAAACCATGTAAGCACTGCGTGGTGGGTCAATAACACCTTGGCTTATACCCCCAGTGTAACCTTTGCCCTAGGGAGCCTTTTTGTCTATGGTAGTGAGTGAGTGAAAAAGGATGACGATGAGGACTTGGGGATGATGATGATGATGTGTGATAGCACTGGTGGTGGTAGATGATGACTATGTTGTGTTAAGCTACATGATGATGTTCAGATGTAACCTATGACCACTATGACGAGATGGGTAGTGTGATTTGGTTTTTAAGTACTTGGAGTAGGATACAGGCATACAATGGACACACCCCTCAGGACCCAACAGGCTTTCCTGTTCTGACATGCCTCATTTTAATTCCATCTACTTATGAAATTTTACTCAGGGAATCGATGATGTTACGATTATTACTTACTATCTATCAGAGTTAATTTAACACCCATCTTGTTTGACACGATTTTACTGTCACTCTAGTATCTTATTAGGTAAAATAATCTGCCTTGTTAATTATTGTTCTCGACACAGTTTATATATAGGTAATGTAAATTTACTCATATTTCATGTACTAGATATTTAAACCTTATCAAGCTTACTTATCAAAAGTATCATTGTAAGTACTTAATATCAATTTTTCTTAAGTTTGAAGTATTTCAAGGATCTACAAATATTGAAATATTTCAATCAATCTATTTGAGAATTCAACAAATAATGTCACAATTGACGTTTGTCAGTGTTTTATATTTACATCAGCACTATTACATGTAATTAGGACGACTTGAGAATTCATTTACATTACATGACAGCTTTATAATAACATTATACAATTACAACATACAAATCAAATCAACATAACACTACACAATATTCAACAAACAAATTTAAATCAAAGTACAAAACACATGGGTTGTATACACATGGTACAAACAAACCAAGTAAAGTGGCTGTAGTGACTGCTGTATTTCGTGAGTATTATTGTGTGACCCTTAAGGGTATCCGTAGGGAGAACACTTTGTTTTACGGCCAGGTCTGGCCAGGTGCATGTTTGTTCGCAGTCTACAGGTGTAACTAGGTTGTTGTATATTCTATAATTTTCCTGGTGTGTTAACTGTGATTACATCTAGACACCAGTTTATTTTTTATTTGAACGGGACCCTAATTTAATGAGAAAAACGCCGAAAAAGGAGAGGCCCGGCAAAAGCCGATTTGCAGACAATTTTGTAGCTACAGACAGCTCGTATTCCATATAACAACTACGGAAACCAATCAGTGCCAGAAGTGTTGATTTATATTTCATCCACTTAGGTTTGGCTTAACCCACTAAAAGGTAACACTTTAGGCTGATCATTTTAATTATAAATGTAGTGTGTGTGTAAAAGTATATTTCTCAAAATGGAGGAGAGCGCCTATGACTATTGTCCATTCTGTCTACATGGTCTATGATAATTATTTTCTTACCGAAATATATTCACTTAACACAGACCACGGTTGCCAAACAAATGAGGGCAAACCGCGGGTCAAATCATTGAAAAGTCGCCCAATATTTTTTTATCAACCGTTGGTTTCTATGAGATAAAAAACTACCAGAAGTCGCGTAAGCCAATGTTGAGAAGTCATGCAATATTTTTCTTAACCATCAATTGGTGTCTATAGGACAGGAAATTGTCGCGAGGAAAATCTTCAAAACTCATCCTATTGACCTAGGCCTATTACATCGCGGGTTTGGCAACCCTGCAATATATACAGTTATATAACATCGCACCGCATTGTGAGGTGAACGAACTGAATGTTGACATTGTATTCAGGATTTAAAACAAGAACTGTCTTTAACCAGACAATGCGGTTGGTATAAAACATAGCGTGTGATATCATGATATCAACTTCAAAATCTAAAAACAAAAGTAAAGAAATAATTTAGGGCGAAATAAATAAACAGCGTACAGCAGGTGCTATCTTGTCAATAATGATAAGAGGAACATGAAAAAACCAGCAGAGAGCATGCACCCCAGTAAAGAGTTAAATAAAGCAAGGAAAAATCATAATGTGCAGAAGGCCTACTTTTCGGATGATATTCACAGAAACAAAAATAAAGAACTAAAGATCTAAAAACAAAAGTAAAGAAAATGAGGGCGAAATAAATAAACAGCGTACAGCATGTGATGATAATTATACACTTCGACCAAAAATTAAAAAAATACTTAACACGCGACATAAATAAACAGCCATCTATCAAGAATGACAAGAGGAACATGAAAAAAAACCCACCTAATATATGAGAGCATGCACCCCAATAAAGAATTGCTTTAAAATAAAACAATGAAAAATCATGACATGTGAAATGTATGTTGATACACTTATAAATAATACTCAAGGGTGAAATAAAAACACCTTATCTACCGATATTTCCACAGTTAAACATACTCAGTGATCACTTGTACTAAAACAAAAATAAAGAAATACTTCACAAATGATAAGAGGAACACATAAAAAATAAATAAGCGAGCATGTCCCAAAAAAAATTAGTAAAAGATAAAATAATGATAAAACGTACAAGAAGGGGCAAAATATTTGTCGCAAAAACTTATTAAATGCTCATTTGCTCTAAGATATTTAATGTTTGCAATTTACTCCTAGTTTATCATTTATTTATTATTTATCTAGGCTTATATATCTTTTATTTATTTATCTATTAATTTATCTATTTATCAATTTATTTCAATATCATTATTATTAAGTGCCTATTTATAATGATATTTAAATCTATCAACATTATGCTTACGTCATCCAGGAGTTATTATCCCACTTGAAATCGCCATATAAACACAAATTAATAAAGAAATACCCAATGGGTGAAATAAAAGCATGATCTATCTTTTCAAGAATGAAAAGAGGATATAAAAATATAACAGAGCATGTCCTATAAACATGATAAAGAATTATTTAAAATCGTACAAATGTGAAACATGTAATATGACATATACTTAAGGGATCTGGAATGAGCGTTTTGAGCGTTTCGACAGTATTTTTTGTGGGAAATGAGAGCACATCAGACATATCGAATTGCATTCTGAATACGAAGAATGTCTTTCTCATATCAAATAATTTTCATTTTTTGAAATTCACGATATAATGCAAATTTTATGACAAATTATTAAAATTTGATATTTTTCAAATTTTTGATATATAACAGTCCTCAAGTAAATTTTATAAATCTAATGACATATTCTTAAAGTGTATGTAGCTGGGAGGAAAAGCCGACGATCAATTGAAAATTTTGACCTTTCATATTGACGATATGGATTTTATTTCCCAAAAGACCTTTTTTTTTTTGAAATCCATATCTTCAATACGAAAGCTCAAAATTTTCAATTGATCGTCGGCCTTTCCTCCCAGCTACATATATATATATAAAGAATGTATCATTAAATTTATAAAATTTACTTCGAGAGGACTGTTATATATCAAAAATATCAATTTTAATGATTTGTCATAAAATGTATTACATTGCGAATTTCAAAAAATCAAAATTATTTGATATCAGGACATTCTTAGTATTCAGAATGCAATTCGATATGTCTGATGTGCTCTAATGTCCCATAAATACTGTCCAAACGTTCATACCCCAGCCCTTAACATAAAACAAAATAAAACGGTCATGATAATATGACATTAAGGGCGAACACCACTAATGAAGCGTCTTGGTTGAAATGCACGTGAAAATTAATGTCTTTCTTTGCTCAATTTGAGGCCTTTTTGGCTCTCATAGTTGCCTGATGTACCCCGTTACATTTTATTAAGAAACAAGGTAGTATAGTTTCTCTCCATTGATTTTGCAATAGCGCCTCCAGGAGGGGGCTCAGAGGGCTTTCAGATTTATGCGGTGGGGGGGGCTTAATGGCTAAAATCGCCAAAAACCGCCTGATTTTACATATCCCTCTAGCGTTGGTTGTCAGTAGATTGCAGTCACTCCTCATCAAGTGTTGACAAAGACAACAGTGGTTGTTGAAACGTACACAGTAAGTGCATTTTCTTGGATCAGATACTACGAACTCTGGTTTACTAGTTTACTCTACCGGTCCTGATGAATTTGTTCAATCAATAACGATATCTGGGGGACCAATCACAAGCCAGATTCATTTAAAGATGCATTACATCATGACCAATTTTAGTTAGGCCAGAAATTGGCCTAACTCTCCATAGAATCCCGTGTTAAAAAGTTATCCGCAATCCAAAGTCAGTAGTCCTCTTGGGAAGCTAACAAACAGAGGGCGTACGGTGACTGAAAAGATTAGATGTGAAAATCTATCAATTGTGCACAAATAATAATCAGAGTTTTAAGCTAAATGCAATAGCCAGAAGCACAATTGGCAAGTGGAGTACGGAGAAGTCTAGCTACACCCTGGAAGGGACAAAAACAGTATTTGAAACGAGGAAATGTGCAATATGACTTAATGTAATACATTAGAAAAGGCTTAAAAGGCAACTATTAGGCCCTGATTCATATTTAATCATCATTTAGGCCTGTAAATTAGATTGTCTGTGTAAATTTAGCAGGATCCGACTTTTTATGACGACTTTCAAAATGTGTTACATTTCAGAAACACCAAGCTGTTTGTGAGGTGGCGTTAGCTGTATGGGTTATAGGTTGAACTTTTTACAATATTTCTGGAAAAAAATCCTGAAATCCATATATTAATTTTTACAATGGATGTCGTCATCTGACCGTCTGCTTGCAGAAAGGGGAAGTTTTGAAGAACTGAGTTGTTTTCCCGGCCCCTGTCTTTACAGAAAGTCAGTGAGGGTTATTTACTGGTGTGCACCCTAAAAGGCCCTTGTCATAACCAATGGTGGCGGCATGATTTTTCCCGTGCATGACGGTTTAGGGAAAATTAAATTATATGTCTAAACTTGAGGTTGCATGTGTAAAACATGGTCTTTTTTAACGCATGTTTGGGGTATTGAAATGATATTTTTTTGGCTTGCACAATCATGGTAAAGATCCATGTCATACATAAGAGATTATAGGACATACAATACTTGGTAGGCCTAATGATAATGCGTAAACTTTGTACCTGTTAGGGAACTGAAATCAGACTGAAAACACAAACGTCATTCGAGGCTCTGTCTCACCAGTTGCATTTACAAGGCCCTTGTTATAACCAGTGGTGGCGGATGATTTTTTTCTGGGGGAAGGGTCACACAAGGTTCTGAACAGAAACGTCACATACGGACCAACCCACACTACCGAGAACCGCGATACCGAGAACCGCGAAAGCCGAGAACCGCTCTAGTTTTTCTTTATTTTACAATTCGCTTTTTGAGACAAGCATATCAAAAAGGCTCCTTAAAAAGGATGAGATTGACTATTCACTCTTAGATAACCGATATCTCAGAATTGAACTTCATAGTTCAAATTACTTGTCAATCGTAAGGCAAACTGTACGGTACACCAAAATGGAGCATGACATACGTAAATAGTAATATGACGATTCCCAAACCTTCTATCAATATTTGCTTCTACTTAAATGTTTATGCTGATGTCTTAGATTTTGTTTGGGTCCATTGACACGGGTTTCCTCCCCTATTGACAAACAATGCTTCCGGTAATTCTAGAATAAGTGCTTATATGTGTATGTATGTAAGTGTACCTTATCAGCCTCTTTGGTTTGGTACGGCATGGTATTTAAGATTATTAGCTTTCTTTAAAGCTATAATGAAAGATAAATGCAAACGTTTGTTGGGTGAAGGGGGAGCGAGAACCACTTGCCTGGTTGCAGCCCCAATTCCATTCAATACAAGGGATAAAGTCTTCGATCGTTCGTTTACATTCACCCATCGTCAGGGTAACTCATTTGAGGCCAACGATATTAGAAAAAACCGAAGATGGATTGTGCTTAACTCCGTATTGCCGACCGACTGTAGACAACATTTCAGATTTTCACAAATTAGTCTGGTTAATATTGTAAATTTTCATCAAAAGGTGTAATACATTCATTCATTTATACTTATAGTCGAGTGCCCCATGCAGTTGAGACTTCTTGGCTTTGCAATCCTTTGTTTATAGGACAAGTGTTGCCTTTGGTACCTTTAGAGATGAAGTACCTCAAATCTGTTGATGAAAGCTATACAACAGCATAGAATGCATTAAGACGTTCTGTTGTGATTTCAATGTACTACTACATAATGCTATATCGTATAGGAAGGTAGAGTTAGGTGCTGGCCCCCGATTGGATTTAAGTAAAATAAATCCACTCTTAATGTATAGACAGGGATAATGCTTTAGTTTAAGGGCAAGGGAAAGTTAATAGATAACAGCGTTTCCTGCAATTGTGTTACATATAAATGCTGCGCATCTCCGGTATTAATCGGTGAGTAAATTTTAACTGATAGCGACTGGCCAAATGAGACTAGATTTGTGTAGAGGGAGCTAACTTTGTATGTTTTTTGAGCCTCGGAGGGAAACATTGACTGAATAGAACATTCACATCCATGTGGAAATCAACGTGTTTTTGAGAACAGCAATTCAACCCAGGTCTAATCACATAGGATTTCACATCATAACAAAGCAAAAACAAATCAATCGAGTTTGGTTTTTTTACACAAAATGACGCATCTTGAATGCGCGGGTCTGGGGGCGGAACACAATGTATGTTTTGAAGTTCATATGTTGCTAGATAGGTTAAAGTTCGAAACTTTATAAAGCGAGGTGCACCTCGAGTGAGCCGTGGGCTAGAAATACTAAATAGTCCCTGAAGAATAAGGCTTTAGCTCCGAGTTCCCGCCCTAATTGTCATGTCGTCTGCTACACCCTAGATATCCACTTCCCGTCATGCATCAAAAATTACGGTCAATTATGCCTCCAGTATTCACCATCATGCACCTCAAATATAGCTCGCGCGCTTTTTCTTGCGCTTCGTATCTTTTTACCCCTAGGTTCCGGTGCTTTGCTACACTACCGCAACACCTTCAACTTAAGCCTTCGATTTTTTTCGAGCGCATCTGGGTTTTTAAGCTCAGTGCTGCATATAACTAAAAAGAGACATTTCATTTTGTCTATTATATTACAAAGTGCAGTGTGGGTATCACATGGTGACATTTACTGGTTAAATGGTAAGATATAGTAGAACGCAAAAATAAAGAAGGCTATGGGTGAGCACTCCTCCAGCAAATTTTATTGAACCATTGTAACTTAATTAAATCTATCGCAGTGCATTATGGGTAACGTAGAAAATGTATGTTAGTAGCGCCCGTCTGCGGCACTGACGATGTGACTTCATCATTACCCCGGCCCATCGATCCTATCCGCCAGAAATAGTTCTCCTGGGTTCATCCCAGAAATGCCTTGCAGCATTTTGATTTTGAATTTGGCATGTTTGGTACAGAGGGAAGTCATTGCCTTCCGACCGGGAGAAGCTGAAAAGCCCAACTCTGAGAAATGCATTGCAGAGATGGTAACGAACTAAAAAAAGATAAAACCTAGCGGTCAGTTAGTGGATAATTCTTGGATTGCTTACACAATTTGGCCAATTTGTTACTTAGAGTTTGCCTGAAGATACTACTTGCATTATTTACCACAGTACTTATGATAAAGTTTCCCGACGGCTGCATTCGCTTTGCAGAAATTTACTCTCATTCATATTTTATATATTACCGACCGACCGAATTTCCTTACTGAATATAGTATTGAAGATAGTATAATGAAGTGACTTATCTACATTGAAATCAAAATGATGCTATCAGCAACTTGCAATCGGGAAAAATAATACAGTCTCACGACTACTTCCTCAACACTGCTTAATTCAGTGATGAAACTGAGATAATCAGTGTGTATGTCATCTCGTGGGGATGCTCGTAGGTAAGTCTACATTGCTTAATTAAATAATCTCTCATTCATACATTAAGTACAAATTCACTTAGTGTTCTGTTATCATATGTAACAACCCTGGTTTATTTTAAAATCCTTAAAAAAAATTGACCACATTTCAAAGCCATTATTCATTGTTATTTCAATGTAAATTTATGTTTCTAACATTATTAGCTTTATAAACAAAACGAGGAAGCGGCATACAGCCCGTTTGAGGTATATTTGAGAAGTGTTGTTTTTACTCTCGTGTTTCCAAAGTTCAGGAAAACATTTTCTATTTTTATCAAGTTACTTTGGAATCGGATAAAACAAGATCATGTTACATCAGAGAGTACTTGTCACAGAAATTGGGTATTTTTCTTTCAATTGAATATAAATTTGTCGTGTGTTTTTTACTCAGCTTACGCTTAACAGTTATACCATGATAAATGTGAACGAACGTACGATAACAGCCTTAGCTTAAAGGGCGCTACGGAGAATGCACATTAAAAGGTAATGTTTTGAGTATCTCAATCGAGTAAATTTTTAACCGTTTCAAAGTGACGAAGACGATACATGAAAAGGTCAATGCACATACTGTACTTTTATTTACTATATAATGCATTATTTCGGTACAGTAATTGTACTGCACATAATAGAGCTAAACAAAACAAAAACCTCAGGGTTTTTTAATTTGTTGAGACGAAACACAACGCTGTGTATGCCATGGGCGCTACTCTTCTCCCTATTCCCTCATCGACCGTATTACATTAATTGAAAAGTCCTGTACTTAATAACAAACAACATGCCGATACTACTTTTCTTTCTTAAGGGACATCAGTGTCAGGAAAGCCAAACTGGCCAGTGCTTAAGTTTACTTATGTCTTAAGAGAGGTTAAACATATATTTAGATATTACGCATGTCGGATTGTTTTTCATTTGGTCAGTTGGATTGCTCCAAATATTTTCAAGACAATATCGGTGCCTATGAGACCTTTGTGTTATATTACCAATGATTACACAGGTTTGTATTCAATAAGTGACATCATTGATTTTCAAGTTAAGTGTTATTATTAGTGATATATAAGCATTGTTGAGTGGAAACCACAGCATTGTTTTCGTAATGGATTAATATGTTGATCCATATGTAAATTTCTTTCTTCATTTTCTGTTCATATTTGTAAAATTGTTGAGCACGATTGAATAACTTAGAGATACTAGTAACCTGTACATCGTCTGAGTCATTTCAAGTGGTGGGTTGCAGAGAAAGGTAACCGAATGAGAAAATATTGATAGAAAGCTGACATCTAATCGGCCAGGTTGATTGACTGGCATATTTTCAATGTACAGGAAATACAACTCCTATGATGATAGATGATGACTTACATATATATATTTGGCTACATAACATTACGTGGAGAAATCTACGGTTGTGTGAGAACCGACCTAAATTGTAGTAGCCTAGTACTATAGAGTATGCAAGTTAGGGATGTGTGTTTGTGGGGACACATTAAAACATAAATAAAATATGTATTTTCTTTACCCACGGTGTACAAATTCTACGATTCTATAAAATAGAAATAAGCAACGATTTAATAACGGCAACACATTACCGAAAAGTCGCCACAAATGGATCTTAAACACGCGGACATTTCAAGGTCACGTATTTTTCACCTGAAAATAAAGTATCAAACCAACAGTTCAAAAGTTATAATGGGAATATCGTGGCTCAAATGATATAATAAATTAGAATTAAACTTGGACAAAGGTATATGCCTTTCAGCAGCCTTCAGAGTATTGGTAGATAAATTGATAAAAACAAAATGGCTACCGGCAATAATAACAATACACCTTTAACATGTTTAAGCATGACTTGGGTTTGTTTTGTATAGGGCATTCATGTCCATCATGGTTTCAATACGCACCTGAGTCGACGGTTGTCTTGAATTATTAAGTATATGTTTTATTCTCTTATTTCAACATATTGCATTACAAAATGAAACTCAGATAGATAATATTTATACTAACAGAGAGGATATGAATAAATGCAGTTTTTAATGACACAACACTTATGTCTGACATTGACCTTTGTAAAAAGAAATGTTACGGTACAATTTGAATAGAAAGTCGGTCGCATCTATCACCTTTTTATTTTGTATAAATAATGTATCTTAATGTGTGTGCATGTCCACTCCTACGAATTCTACCGCGTAAAATGCAAAGCTTTCCATTAGTATTTTAGTCTATCGTCATCTGAAAGGTGTTTAAAAATTCCAGAGAACGTTGAAGCACTCAATCTATCTACCTATCTACTATTGGATTGCATTGTTAGCAATTGGTTTGTTGCCAAATACCTCTGGACGCTCGATTTATTTTACACCAATACAAATTGAAGACATTATTCAACGTTAATAGCTATCATACATATGTAGTGACAATGGCGTTCCATTCAAAATCCATTAAGTATTAATTCACTTTCTGTGTCATTACCAATGTCGAATCTGTTGAATTTGACTAAACTTAAAGGCCATAATTTAGCAGAGGCAATGTATCAATAATTGTGACAGGGTGTTTTTAGTCAATATACTATACAGTATTGTGTGAAATGGTAACCCCAAAGTCAGCAATCTTTTTGTTAATTCAATATAGCATACAGCAATCCATTATTGGACAATTTGGCAATGGCATGTAAATATATCAAGTTTAATATATCTACTGGGTCCTGTTGTGAATCTGTCCGCTTAATTGGACCTATATAAATGGAATGATATAAAACAAGATGGAATTTTTAAAAGAGAGAATAGGTGTTTGGAAAATAAATGAGAAGAAGCCATGTATATAGCTTCAACGAATGGATCACCATTCACATAAAGTAATCTAACCCATTGATACTCTTTGTTCAGGTGTAGTTCAGTTATCATCAATCGTTGTCTTAGTTAGGAATTCTATGCCATGCTTAAATGACACAGGAGAGTGTGTTACGTTTGGGGATTGGGAATTATGTTCATGGAGATAAGTCTTACTGATGCAAAGGTATGTTAGAATATTAGATGCTTTTATTTATCGGGTTTAATGTAAAACGTGTAGGAGTGTCTTATTTGTGTTGGTAGTAAGACCGTCGTAGTGTATAATCATTTTTGCTTACACTGTTTCTTCATGTTGTTTTGAGTACCTATATGTGTTTGTGTTCGCTAATGGTTTATGTCTATAAGTTGTTTCAAGGTAGCGATAACAAGGCTACGTCAAACACCATTGGAATTAACATCATTTTCTTGGTATGTAAGGTGTGTGAATGTGTGGTGTGGGGTGGTGGTGGTGCTGTGTGTATGTCGGGTGTTGTATTACGTAAGAAGCAACCTGTCCCTACCTGTGCGTTTCAGGCGTGGGGGTGGGGGGAGGGTGTACGTGTGTTTTATGGGTATGCATCTGTAAATAATTGTGTGTCTCGTGCAGCAGTGAATAATAATCATGTTCACTTTATACAGTTTGGCAATCATGACAATAGCGTTGTCTTACCCGATTCAGGATTAACATTCATTTGTGAAAGCGATGGGAGGTAGCACATTGCAGGTGTGTGGGGGGGGGGCGTGTGTTCCATGTATGTGCATCTAAGTAAATTTGTGTATGTGTCGTGCGACATTGTATATAATAATCGTGTTCACTTTATACAGCTTAGGCAATTATGACACTAGTGCTGTCTTACCTGATTCAGGATTAACATTCATTTATGAAAGTGATGGGAGTGCATTGTAGGTGGGTGGGGTTTGATATGGGTGGTGCGGCGTACGTGTGTTTGGTAGGGATGTGCATCTAAGTAAATTGCTTATGTGTTGTATAATTAATCGTGTTCATTTTATTCTGCTTAGGCAATCCTGACAATAGCGTTATCTTACATGATTCAGGATTAACATTCAAGAAGATTTTCAATTCAAATCTATCATTATATAAAAACGCATTTCAAATAGGTGCGTGCATTGGGTGTGTATGTAGCGTGTGTGGGTGTAAGATATGGGGGTGTAGGGGTGGGGTGGGTGTGAGATGTTTGGGGTGTGGCTACACATTGCACGCAATCTAATGCGTATAAGCAGTTGTTTAGTTTCCCTTGTTTCAACAATCGCAGTGAAACAGGTAATGGGGATGTTTGTACGTGTGGAAATGCCTTTTTCTTGTGTGCGTATATATTTCAATATAATAACTACCTGTACACAGCTACCTTTAATTCCATCTGATAAATTTCATTTATGGCTTAACTTGGTTGTAACATCCCCATGAGTATATTTGAGCTGTAAAGACATAAATTATTGAATAGTCAAGTAACATTAAGATTCCCAATGAAGCTCCTAGCTAAGCAGTCGGGGCGAAAACCTATAAAGGATTTAATGCATAATGCACTAACTATTCCCCATAACCCAGTCATGTTAATTTCATCGTATCTTTTGTCTCTACCTGGCACACAATTTACCTGGCTGTCAATAGCTCGTTACAACCCCAAAACGTGTTATTAAGCCTTGTGTCTCATATAGTTGCCATCCACAACAATATCTACAGATTTCCACCTTGTCTGCGGGCTTCTAAGAATTGTGATAAGCCATTTCTACCTTTTCAATTCAATTAAAAAGGTTTTTACTTGTACATTTTGTTGTTTTCATACGAAATATACCATTGAACATTTAACATGTTTAAAATCAACGTACAAGTGAGCATTCACCCACTTGTGATGCCATTTATAATTAACAATTTGCTTAAGGTGGTATTTTAGTCGATGAACAATTGTGTACGGTTTTTTTTTCTTACTAACACTTCTCTTTGCTGTATTCCGATACATTTTCGGAAATGAAACTGGACATTTGCTGGCCTCTGCGATGGCCAAAGGTTAAGTAAGCCTTGACACACGATAAGTGCTACACCTATACCCGTGGTAATGGTGGCGTGAAAATTTAACGTGTTTAACATTGGTCTGGAGCGAAGCATTTAGAACTAGCAATTGAATTCACTTGGCGGTTCGTTTAAAGTTTCCCCTTTTTTTCCATTTGCACAATTTCGATCTGTTTCCCCTATGTGCAGCTACGTAGTGCGTACTGCTGCACACACGTCTAAATTGAGCATATTATTATTTCACGCAGTAACGATTGTATTCTTGTCGCTATTTTAAGTAAACAAAATTGGAATAAATAATTCATATCTTAATTATCAAATTATGAGTCTCGAAAATGGGTAATTCAAAGAAAACGAACAGTGTAAATGCGTTTGTTTTGAATTTTTAACCTAGTTTTTCAATGTGTGTAATTTCAAGGCCGTAGTAACCTATGTACTTAACAGTCTACCTCAACATGGACGCATCCAACCATCTACCTTGGCGATGACAATTATTTAACCTTCAACTTAAAAGTTCTAATGCATACAATGGAATTAGACGGAAGTAAAAACTACGTCTTGAATTTAAAATCGGTCAATGGAATTACAGGAAGGTAGCATCTTGGTGTTCATAAGTGTTTCCACAATTTTGTTAAAAGGGGTGCTTTATTTTGTACTTTTGGAAGTACAGAAGCATTTGGGTGTCTTCTGTTGCAACTGATAACAGTACGCTTCGACTATATTTATAAATACGCATTTATAAATACGCACGTGACCACCTCCGCGCTGCCATAACAGCTTGTAGACAGTAAGTCTCGAAGTGACCTTCTACATAGCGAGTGGTCTTCCAATACATTTGAATGCAAAGGCGGAAAACATGAGACTACTGTGCAGCAAAATTGTCCAATTTGTTTAACTTTGTGATTATATTGTAAAAGTTTCCGTCTTGAATATTTTTCCGTCGTCAAATACTTTCAAAATGTTGTTTTTGATAACATATTACAAATTCGGAATTTCCCCATGTGTAATAATTTTGCTATTCAATTAATACTTAAACTTGATGATATTTATCTACAGAGTTCATATCCTTTTCTGTATTGTATAGTTATCAATGCATGAGGATTTAGTCACGCTTGCTGGTCTTGGTATGTCGTGCCCATGGGTCATATGCGTATTTATAAATACGTATTTATAAATATAGTCGAAGCATACTGGATAAGATCGGTGACAAAAATCTACCCAAGCAAAACAACAACAACAACAAGAACACAACAACAACAACAACAACAACAACAACAACAACAACAACAATAACAACAACAATAACAACAACACACACCGGGAACAGAAAAATAGCTCCTGGGGAATTGAAAATTTGAGAAGGTATAACCAGTTGTTGAATTTGGATACATAATAAGAAGACATGGGCATTCTCAGTTATTCCTCCCATTTCATTACTAACATTTTATGATTCAAAATAGTCAGAGAATATCCGAAAAAATTTCACATAGAAATTCATTACTTTTTGGACCAAAAGAAAATGAATGTCTTGCTTTATATGGGATGCGTAAGTAACTCTTGGAATGACCCATCGAAGCTGAACACCAATGTTGTGTATTATAAGATTGTTTCTGTGTGAAAGATTTTCTCCTTATTGTGTTTATTGATATGTTGGACGCACGACAGTGTGGTAAGGCACAAAATGGGAATTCGTTTTAACTCGTTTCCTTCATTTACACATTGGCAACTTTGGCTGTATCTCCAACACTCAGTTTTAATTTCGAGGCGAATTGCTCTTTTAAGAGAATAAAACCGTCTTGTTTTGAGCTTTCATACAAACCTTACGGTAAGCATGTACAATGCAATAAATGAAATCGAGTAGAAAGAGCTTCTTACGCTTTTAAGATTGTCGCAAAATACATCGATAATTGCCTATCACTCAGATTTCAAGCTTTTTTTTTCTCTCGTCAAATAGAATATTTCGCCTTACCGCTTTGTGCTTACATGAAAGGGACGCTACAACAATCAAGTCGACAATTATTTAGACGTGTTTCGTGTTTTTGATATTTTTTTAACCATTGCTATTACTGTGTTTGTCTTAACGTAATCTTCGAGAAGCAAAACATAATAGTGTAATATTCTTGTCAATTGATTTACGTAATAACAAAACAATATTACCCAGGTTGGTCCGTAATCAATATTCTAATCCAAAATCCATGGATTTATTTTGCAAATTGGTCGTTCCAGCTCATAATAACAACAGACAAGCCTGGATAATAATACAAATTACTTTAGTTCCACTGATATATTAGCAAGGGACCCCAAAAGGAAAGAAAAATATATAATATCGTTGTTAAAAAAACTATTTGAAGGCTATCTATCAAACTAACCAATTGCAATATTTTCTTTCTTTTCTTTTATTAGGTTCACCATACCAAAACGCCTCAGTGTTCTGCTGACGATAATCGATAACGCTTCGATGTTGACAAAGTAAGTGTTTACTATTATTAGATTAGCTACAGCACTTTATTTCTCCTTTATAGAAGCGGTACTCGATACCACAAATTATGATATCATGTTGTTAGATGCGTTGCCAAGGTGAATTGATAGAATTTCGATACTACTGCTTAACAGCACTTCAAATATTCCTTTGTTTTATATTTTGACTGCATTGATTGGCTATGAGAAAGGAATTGTTAAAGGAATGTATACATTCTCCTCTCATGTCTATAATGTCTTATTTTCGTAAGTGTACCGATGATAGCTGGGTAGGTCATTGCCGTAGGTAAAACATGGTGGAAATACATGGCTGGCTGGTATAGTAATAGAAATTTAGGTGAGACGATACAAGTTATACCACCAAATATGGGCAATAGGCCTATCTTAGTAGCTTGTAGTACCTTTTAGCTGGACTTTTTGGGGTTAAGAGTGAAAGGTTCACATTGTGTCATCACTGTATATCTGTAGCGCTTAAAAAAAGAGTATGTCTACTTATGTTTCATTTTTTGGACATTTCTTCATGTTCTTACAAGCTGGCGACACTTACATATAATACATTTAAGTCTATAGCCTAAGGAATCCCACGTGATGTAATTTACCTTTACTTCAAAATACTATGTAAAAGTAAAAAGAACATTTCTTTTATCCATATGAAGAGTAGTGGCAGATGTACTAGCAGATAATAATAGTTCTATGAATCCTTTCAAAATGTTGCAGGTCACAATGCACAAATATACTTAAAAGTATATTAAATGAAAATGTCACTTTTTCATATAGAACCTTGGGTAATAATTTTCTGATCAACAGCTTTTATTTAAAAAATACGGCATACTACATTTTTTTTGGAACTTTTGTTGGTTACTTCTTCCTCTGCATGCACTGTATAGTCTTCATATCTAAATAGGGTGACCACTGAAAGGATGACTAAATGTGATACCGGTTTTCTGATATCACATATAAAACTCAACCCAACTCAGCTCAACCCAGTTCAACCAAACTCCACTCGATTCAACTCAACTCAATTCAATTCAACCCAACTCAACTCAATTCAACCTCAACAACTCAACTCAATTCAACTCAAATTCAATTCAACTCAACTCAACTCAACTCAACTCAACTCAACTCAACTCAACTCAACTCAACTCAACTCAATTTAACTCAACTCAACTCAACTCAACTCAACTCAACTCAACTCAACTCAACTCAATTCAACTCAACTCAATTCAAGTCAACCAACTCAACTCAACTCAACTCAACCAACTCAACTCAATTTAACTCAACTCAATTCAACTCAACCAACTCAACTCAACTCATTCAACTCAACTCAACTCAACTCAACTCAACTCAAGTCAACAAGTCAACCAACTCAACTCAACTCAACTCAACTCAATTTAACTCAACTCAATTCAACTCAACTCAATTCAATTCAACTCAACTCAATACAACCCAACTCAAATTCAACTCAACTCAACTCAACTCAACCAACTCAACCCAATTTAACCCAGCTCAATATCAACTCAACCAACTTTCAACTCAAATCAATTCAACTTCAACTTCTCAACTCAACCCTACTTAAGTCAACTCAACCCGACTCAATAACTCAACTCAATTTAACTCAAGTAATCAACTCAAAACCAACTCAACTCAATTCAAAAATAAACTCTTTTGGAATTCAAGTCAAAAACCTTTTACCCCAACTCCTTCTGTAAAACCAACTCAACTCAAAAATTTAACTCAACTCAATTCAACTCAACCAACTCAATTCAACTCAAATTCAATTCAACTCAACTCAACTCAACTCAATTCAACTCAACTCAACTCAAGTCAATCAACTCAACTCAACTCAACCAACTCAACTCGATGTCAACTCGGTTTGAACCAACTCAACTCAATTCAACTTTCAGCAGGTTCATCAATCATTCAATTAAGAGTAAGCTCGTGAGCTTAATTTCTTAATTAAATTAAAAATGCTCTTATATTGAATTCAACCAACTCAACTCAGTTCAATTCAATTCAACTCCAATTTGTTTACTTCAAACTCAATTCACCTTCCTTTGACAAGAGTTAACTATAACTCAAGGCTAACTCATGAAATCAATTAAATTAAATTAAATTAAATGGTCAACTCATGTTCTGGAACTCAGACTCAACTCAACTCAACTCAACATAACACAACTCAACTCAACTCAACTCGACCCAACCCGATACCCAACCAATATCACCCCAACCCAATTCAACTCAAATCAACTCAGTCACTTCACTTCTGTGAGCTCAACAGAACCCAACTCAATTCAACTCAACCCGACCCGACCCACTGCAACTATATCAAGTATATCAACGGGGGTATAAACTTGAAAATTTCTGTACTTTTTGGGTATGGAAAAATAAACACTTTTGGAATATATATGGATGAAAAAACCTTTTACCCCCATGGAAAATATAAGCCCTTCTGTAAAAAAATATCCCCGATTAAATCGTTGTCATCTACTACTTTTGTCCTCAAATTAAATGATCTGTTAAAGCAAAGAAATGTCAGAGTTGTCTTTGCAAGTCCAAAAATCATTATAAAATGTTTTGCACCCTATGTATACATTTGTCTCAAAACCAGTTATGACGGAATAAGTAAAATATGTGTGTCGATGTGCTCTAATTGGTTTCTATACCAACTCAAAAAGGTGACGATCAAAAATTTGTACTTTCAATATGGTTCATCAATCATCTTAAGCTTGTTTAAAGATCTTCTCGATCACCTCAAGGGATCATTGAAATGACAGATGAAAAAGAACCTCAACTCGTTTGTATTCCTGTATCCCCTGACTGACCGAGTGTCATCAGTCATGTCAGTGGATATCACGTCAGATAGGATCACACGTCTATTAGACATAGACAATGGTTTCATTGTGAACAAATGAAATTTGTTTATTTTGAGAACTAATTAAAAACGTATGCTAAGATTTAAACAAATTAAGTTTATTTTTTGCATTCAATTCAAACGTTCAGACTAAGCCTGAATTATGACAGTTTTACAGCCGCTGCTTATTTTTCAGTACAACATAGTTTCCAAGTGACAATTGCACATACTTTCATCTCAAGTGGCGCAGGATTTGAAATGGACTTACACTACGTGGGCTTAGCACCCTCAAAATACAAGCTTAGTAATAAATGTGGTATTAAATGACTCATATTTACAGAAAATCTGAGGGGATATCTCAAGGAATAATTGGATCTTTAACTGACTCTTTCATGTTTTTATTTATTTGATCCCATTGCCACCATAAACCAATATATGTGTCGAGCCTCCTCGCATAAGATTACCCCCATTCTCATAACTATCAGGAATAATTGGAGCCAGGTATGTATATAAGCACTACCGTGAGACAATATGCATAAAAAGGCATGATTTAGTAGTCTGCGTAGCCTCCTCTCTATCCCTCTCCTCCTCTGATGAGGAAGCTGTATGACAGAGACATGGATGCTAGTACGCTAACACAGAACCCATCACAGAATGGGGAAATGTTAGTCAATAGTTTCATGTTTTAGTCGATATATTGTCTCTGTTGTTGCCTGTAATTAGTTAATAACATGGGTCATGTAATAGATACAAAGCTGATTATGATAAAAATGATAATACGATATACGTTCAAGGGCACACGTATATATGCGCCCCATTTTTACTTACATCAGCACATTTAAGAATTCTGAGTATTATTCATACATATCTTTGGTAATATAAAAGGGTCTTAAATTATTTTGATCGTATCGGATGGAAAATCAAGCTGCAACTGTAGTAAAAATGTCGCACTGGAGTGACATTCACAAACGTAATTCCCCAATGCTGAAGTTATTATCGCGACTCAAAAACAACAGTATTGCTTTTCGTTGATGATTCTTTTCATTAATTAGCTAATGACATGAACGAGGGATGATATTTTAATTAGATCCCACCCAGGTTTAAATAATGTGATAGCAAAACAACGCAGGGGTAGGGTCTCAGACTTTGATATTGTGATACCTTAAAAGGGTCATATAACTCTCATATGTTATGCAGCCCTTCATTGAGCTCGAAAAATCTTACAATAACAATAATGGGATCTACCATATACTAGAAATAGTCTGGAAGATATCAGGAATCGGTTAAGATGTAGGTTCTTGAATCAAAATGGTCTCATTTCAATGGAACAGATTAATACAACACGCACAGATTAACCTCCATTCAACAATCATGTCTCAAATTAATTGTAGAGGATGAGTATGCAAAGGTCATTCGTAAATGTGTAAACATATTGGGGTTAAAGAATTGTGTCCTGATAGATGAACTTGTTTTGGAGAGAATGTCTATTCTCTGTCAGTATAGACGAATCCAATTTCACGCATTCCTACACCTTAATGGCTGCCAAAGTTGGGTCCCCGTCGGCTCCATCTCACCTAAAATGTGAAATGATGCGGCCTTGCAGGGTATTTTAAACTGCATTCTATCACCTGTGTTACACGTAGACAAAAGAATAATGACAGTGTAGGCCTACAACACAAAAGAATCTAACATCGAATTTTAAGCGGCTTTAATCCACCCAATTGGGCAGTCACTACACCAGTTTGGTGCATGCGGGGACCCGTCATGGCCAACCAAATCCTGACCATGACTTGGCTCGTTGGATTCGTCTATCATGTCTATAATCCATAAAAACTAATACAGATTACCAATGTGCCACTGTCACTTAATACAGGTATCAAACTTATCCGCCCGGTTCCTTTCGTCTTCACATTAACTGGTCAAAAATCGGTACCTCCTTTAAAGAAATTATGTCTTATCCGGAGGTTAAATTGAAGCTAAAACACTTTGGACAAGTGATGGACGGCAAAGACGGTAAGAATTCCATTCAGTGACATCATCTTACAAGCACAGAGTGTATCTTTTACTGTGTGTTTAACCAACATGTAGATTAAACTACGAGATAACGTACTCGAGAAAGTGAAATTGAGCTGGTTTATACACGGTGGGTGATTGACCACACAGAAAATAATACTTACCGAAGTTACTTCACCTTTGTATTGGCTTTTAGGGTATTACATAGGTACACATATTAAAGCAAATTAAAATTAGATGTTCAAACCATATACATGTAGTAAACCAACATGCTTTGACTTTCTTCGTTCAAAATATTGCTTATTATAATTATTATTATTATAGATAAATCGAAGTCTGCTTAAAGAGTATTCCTGCACCGGGTAAGATAACACTACTGCCACAGCACAAACCAAATCCGCACACACACCCCAATCACATACATATATCTCACAGTATACGCTTACGCACACCCCGACTAACCCCATCGCGCATGAATTCACTTCTTTCTAAATCTTCTTAACCCAAATTTACATGTATAAATATTGAGATAAATATTTTACCAATGAAGCAATTCACATTATTTTCCAACATTAATGATGGGATATAAATACCCTATAATCATCTGATCATGTTAATGTTAATTCAAAGGGTTAGGCCTGTAGCAGATGGTTATCCAATCTATTATGTTCATTAATAAATATTCCGGCTCATGCAAATTGTCGATAATGAACAGAAAATAATGATGAATATATGACTAAATGAGAACGAAGTCGCAAAAATTGTTTTTGAGTTTTTTAAAGCTGATTTGCCATTCAAATGCTTTTGCCATTCAAATACCAAATGTTTTCTTCTATATAACTATATATAATAATGCCTTTTCATGTTCACATTCTAATGACATTTACTAGTACATCAAATTGAAGCTGAGCAAAATTAATTTAATATCATGATTCAAAAATATGAAAATTTACTTTTCACTTATGGCACGCCACACCAGACATTAAACGCCGAGATTTAAAAAATAACACCCAGATTGAAAAAAAATGACACCGAGAATGAAGAGAATGAAAAAATGACGCCCAGAATGAAAAGATAACGTCATTTTATTCTCGACGTCATTTTTTAATTCTCGGCGTCATTTTTTTTAAACTGACGTTGTTTTTTAAAACTCAGCGTGTAATGTCTGGTGTGGCTCACGATATAACGACGTTTTCATTGGATTAATCGCCCATTTTGTTGACTCATAACCCATGATGAAGTTTTGACCATGTACGCAACAAAACAAAGACTATCGTTGTACGCAGCGTTCAGATACCACAAAAAGTCATCTGATCAACGATCTTGTTATTGTATTTAGTAATCCAAGAAATCTCACGTTTACCCATCTCACGCGAGGTATTTCTAATTCGCTTCGCTTTAATGATGACGCGCCTCACGCGTTCAATCTCTTTCGTTAGACCTCATGAGCCGAGCTGCTTCCTGCAAGTAGGCCTACTGATTTTCTTCCAATTTATGAAGGAAAACGGTCTGGAAATGTTATTTAAACTTGTAAACCCTTATTATTTTCATCTGTATTGAATTGCTAAGAATGTTGGGTATGTATGAACGGGGTACATTCATAGGATTTCGGGCATGATCGCTGTTTATGCCCAGAAATCCTATGAATGAACCGCCCTACTATTCCTGGTTTTGTTGAACTCGGCGTTTAATGTCTGGTGGGAGAAAGAATATTTAACTTTTGATCATTGATCCTCATTTCGCTGTAATCGGTTGATAAAATCTAAATATAACCCTGATGAAGTTTTGGAACTTTCTATTTGACAAATTGGCTAACAAAATGATTTGTGATATTTTCATCTTTTTGTTGTTATATCAGATCAAAATGGATTCTCTTCAAAATTAAATGGTAGATGATACAAAAACAGTCATCTGGTCATAGACAAAACCTAGCTGGGGTCTTGTTATTGTTTTAGTATCTCCAAGAAATGTTCGTGTTACCCTTCTACGTTGAGGTCATTTGAGTCTAATTCCTTCAGATGCTTTAATGAATATACACACATAACCTCATCCTCAATCTCTTTCTTATAAGATACCACATCAAATTTGGTATAATACCAAGAGGAACATACTCCCTAGGGATGATGTAAACTAACTGAAATTGTGATCGTCTGTCTGATTCGAAGCGAAACGTAGACAACATAATAAAAAAAGACGACAAAATACCCAGGTTGAAAAGAAACCTCTAGTTTTGTGTAACCCTGAATTGAGATCAGTGAGTTTGCAACCCTGTACGTGAGATGCGCCCTGGTGCATTTCTAAAATTCCTGGTTTTGTTGACTTTTGCCGACTGCTTTCCCTAATGAGCCTTCAGTTTGACCCTGGGATGTCCAAAAATATTTAACTTTTATCAGATCACCTGGTTCATCCCCTGTTTGTGTAAGGTATGATAAAAGCCGATCAACTGTAACAGCTTGAGACGATTTGTGGCAATACCTTTCTAATTTGACAAATTGGCCATCTTTAATATGATTTGTCCCAATATTTTCATCTTTTATAGCATACATTGTCATTTGAATGTAGATAAATATCAAAATTCCCTTCAAAATTAAATAAGTAGATGATACAAATTGAAAATAAACAAGGCTTGATTCGAACAACGAAGTTTTATCTTTGTGATAACAATGTTATAAGATCAAGTCTTTCTCATTGAATAACTAATCACCCTGCTAGTTAAACTTGCTGCATGAATGCTAAAGGCTTAAATTATTCAATACATATTTGATCATCTCAAAACATGACATTTGTTTTAACAATAAATGCTTAGTTTGTTTACCTTATTTATGTAAAATGTATTATTTACCGTACTCGGGTAAAATGTATTATTTAAAAATATTATTTAGAATAATACAATTTACAATCAGGTAAGCATGCATTGTGATCATTATGTCAATCAATCATCATAGACATAGACGCCATATCATGTCACAGAGGATAAACACGATACAGACCAAATGAGATAGCTAATAACAGTATTGAAAATCAATCAATCAATTAGGTCAAATTAAGGGCAAGCTGTTAAAACAGGCAAAATCCCAATTTCGACCGTGACACAAAAAACCAACAACTTCGATATGTAAATGTTATTAAAACATACTAATAAATGCAAATACGGACAATGATGAATGCATGTACATGTTGTCGTTAAAAGAAGATCGGACTATGCGATTAAGATGACTCACGCCAAATTAGGCTATGGTAAACCCATAAAACAATCGGCTAGTAAATCATAATACAATTTGTTCATATTAATGCTTAAAACAACCTGAGGACGTACAATTTAGGTCATGGAAAATGGTTCACCTATTATACATCCAATGGACCACAATGGCCTCATCCCAATGCCATAGTTCAATAACCTCAATTAAACAATCATAGAGCAAAATATGACCTCAAGTTGCAGAATATGATTTTGTGTACTCAAATTTTCAAAGGTCATTCAATGAATGTGCAACTGTATTAGGGTTAAAGAAATGTGCCCCGATAGATGAGCATGTTGTAGATCCTAGTGATTATAAATAGCCAGTGCAATAAGCAATACAAGTCGTAATTCAGTCAAGAAGGTGATTGGTAGTGTGTAGTGATCACCTACGGGGTAGTTACTGACGCGATTCGCGTGCCGACCATAAATTACACTAGAAATTGGTAGTAACCCTCTGTATGCCTCTCTGACAGAAATATCTACAGGAAGAGAAAACCTTCAATGTTACAAAATTGTGCCTTTGAAAAATATCTTTCATATTTCCACCTATGGATGTGGGTTCGTTACACAATGAACAAATTTGCCTCAAAGATGCTTGAAATTTGATGAAAACGCCTCCAAAATATTTACTGTCACTGTTTTTACATCAGGAACTCAGCTGAGCGCATGCAAAGCGGCGGTAAAATGATGAAAATTAGTAATCATGCCAATTGTCGAATTGTCAAATGCGGCTCTGTATTAACGGATGAAAGCCTTCCGATTAAAGCGCTTAGTTACTCGCAATTTGTAAATGATACTCACATGGGTCCCTTGCCAGGCAACAGAACAAGTATTAAAACACTGTGACCAGTGTCAAAGACATTTTAAATTAGACTCTTGTGCATGTTTTGTTATAATATCAGTGAATATATGAAGTTCTTTGAGGATGCTTCAAATATAGGCCTAGATATTAATGCCATAGTTTTGTCAGTTGGTAGTGTACATCAGAGACGAGTCAGTGTTACAATTAATTATACATGGGGACTGAGCCGGACTAATGAAAAACAACCTGGATGTGTTCTAACACGAGGCTTTGGTGCGAGGCCTCATTCAGAATTCTTCATCTCTCTGCTAATTTACCTAGATGTTATGTGTAATTTCTCGAGGAGTGATTAAAACACAGGCGTCAATTAATGAAAGTGAAGTCTCTGATACCTTACATTCCATCGTTGAGTTGGCTATACTCTGAAAACACGTGTAGGTAATTGAAAGAGGGACATACATAATCTTGAAATCTTGACTAGGCAATATGAATGAAATATTCTGTTTCGGGCCCAGAGGAGTAAGAAGAGAGCTGACACAATCCATCATATAAATTTTTAAAACAGATAAAGGTCGCAAATGTTAATGTTCAAATATAACCAGCTCATTCGCAACAAAAAAACAAACTTCCCAAAGGCATCACCTTTAACCGCCTTTCATGATACAATGTATTTTTGTCTTCTGTTTACTTCTAGGAGATTATTATCATATGAACTTCACAAAGATGACCGATGATACATGTTGCAAGTTTCTCATCCCTCAAGGGCTTGACATATTACTAACAATTGGTATATCAATATACATAGTTCCCATGATACTACAAGATCAAGTTTTCCGTATGGTTTGAACCTGAACTCGGCGGGAGGAAACTTCCGTCGCCTGAAAAACTTTCAGTGCCTCCCCGTGGACCGTAACCATACCGTGGCAGTGACAAATTGCTCCTCCATCTTGCACAATATTTAATTTTGTTTATTTCAAGACCCAAGCATATCAATTGAACTCGGTGGATGAAAAATATCCATCTGTTCAAGTGCAAATGATGAGTGTACGCACACTGGGTCGTCTCGTGGCTACCACGTCACAAAGTTCGCTATTTAAAAATAGGTAACATAGCTTGTTGTCCATTTGGTTGGTTGCTGAGCTACAGATGATATTAATGCTACAACATTGTTGGTTTAGTGTTGCATCTAATTAATGTGCAGTTGCTATTTAAGCTGGATAATTATATAGATTATAAGGGGTGTTATGTTAACAGGTTAAAGAAACTTAGTCGCGAGTTGTGAACCCTATTTTTTTTCTTTGAAGAAGTAATTGCAGAATTCTCAGCTACTTTATAAGCGATAATAAGCAAATATTTTACGTGATGGGAACGATATCCGCAACTTTAAATTGTATGAAGATGACATAGCTTGTAACGTAAAGAAGTTGCTCGAAACCATGAACTGTAGCTATATGTGAATAATTATTCTTACTATTTACATGAAGCGAGCCCACAAAATTTTTACAGCACAATGTACATGATATACCTCAAAATATAATCGATTCACCAGAATTGTTTGAATTTTATATGAAGTATATAAAACTTTGATTGAGTTTAGCAGCATTAGAAGGGGGCATATCAGTATTTTACTGATTATCCGAGGTTGAAAATGATAAGCCCAGGGCGACATTAATGGTGGGAATATTATTAATTCTTTTAACTCATCAATAATACTTAATGTCGGTGAACTAGGAAGGGGCAAACGACAATTGTTGTCAAAATCAATCTCTGAAATTAAAAAGGGTAGAAATATCGTTTTGAATTCAATGAGGTCAGGGAATGTGTGAGGTATATGCTCTTGGATTCCACAAATACGTCACAAAGTCGTACCTTAAAGTCGTACCTTTTCTGTAGGAGGAAAATATGGCGAGTAAGGCTCATCGGATTGGAGGTATGCAGGTATATGTTTGGTTATCATAATAGCCACACGTTAATTTAGCTGGAAATTGAAACAAGGCGTTGCACAATGACACAATAAACTTGACAAATATTTAATACATGTATACATAGAATTAATCACTTGTATATTGAAACAATTACTAATTGGTTTTGTCAGTGTAATCTGCCAGATTAATTAACCACAATGGTCAACTTTATTGAGATAACAATTAATACTAGTTTAGATTGAATCACCTGTTCGTGAACACTGGCTTTGTTTTCCTGAGAAAATATCAACCAATATTTGAAATTACTCAAGATCTTACTGTGGTAGATATGGTTTTGTTCGTAGCTTAGATGGGAGGAAACACTATTGGAGGAAGCTTACGTATGGGAGGATGTGACTGTAATTGCTAAGGCCAGTGGTTATTTTGTAACTCATTGGCTTACTTGTTGTTTTCATTTATTGCTTGCCCTTGGTCAAAGTTAACCTTTCAAAAATAATTTCCTGTGGCACAATTATTGTGATACTAGAATAGATATATGTTCGTCGGGCTATTGTAATTGTCACCATAGGTTAATATTAATAGAATTCACGGTTCAGCCTAGATTTGCACTTACAAGTAAAATAAACAGAAATATAAAGTAAGACTAAAACTATGCTAAACTTGCATTTTACCACGTTAATTAGTCAACAGTATTTTAAACTGATGGTTGACACCATCCAACCAACCAAATTATTTGATCAAGTATTACGGTCAGGAATTTCTTACAAGATTTTATACAAACTTTGAAATTCTTGCACACCAGTGTTATGACAAATGGACTATGAGGTAAACCCATTATCTTGAAATTGAATCTGGCAACCCACAGTGTTTTGTGAGCACTGTTGATAGGCCACTCACGGCTTGCCTAATTGTCTAAATCTAGGTTCAACATCAACTTAAACCTATAAGTCAAAATCACTCTTGATAGCGCCACTTAACTTCTCAACCCGAAGAAGAGTCATTTTTCAAGACATGTCAAAACATTGAGAATTATTAGCTCATAGCCGTACCTACATCATTGCTATTATGATAACCTCAAAGTCAGGAGTCACCAATGGCTGCGAGTAATAATGACAGTATAAAGTGTGTGTGTTTTTGTAACGAAAGTGATAAAATAGACTATAGCAGGGGGTTCAGTGTTGCTGATTGGACAGAGGATGAAATGCACCTGAATTTAACTGTGGCTTGTTTCCTTGCTTAAAGCTTATCTTGAAAAGCTCAAAGCATGTCCAAACGCACGAAAAGGGCACTTTGGGCTTCATTAAATCCCTTTGGTCATTTTTAAACACCGTGTGATACCTTTAAGAGTTTTAAAAGTATCAAATAAAAGTACGATTTGTCAAAAAACAATGCCCACGGTTAAAGATAGCATGCAAAGATTTGTTTCCATTAGTCCAAGCACGTGCGACTTGGATACTTTATACGCTTTATCGCAAAAATCTTGTTTCTTTCGTGGCACGCGCTCTTTAAGGGTGTAAAGGTCGATTGCGATCGGTTGGTCCATTTACTTGGATTATTTATGAATGAGTACCTAGGCAATATCCGAAGTATGTAAATTGATTTTACTAAATGATAAAGACCTTGGTAGATTTGATTAACTTAATCAGTAGTTTGAAACATTAATTAGTTGCCAGGGAGTCCTTGTTTTTAAATTAATGATTATTGCTAAATATATTGGAGACCGTGAATGTAATAATGGCATATTGGGGTCAATATTAGAAGATGGCGAAGAACAACGAATTCGAATCACGTAACTGTGTTTTCCGTTTATCAACATTTACGCGTAGTCAGTAGTTGTTAACACAATTTAATCACATAAAAATTACCACTTTTATTATCTTTTCTTTCTATTTTTATTCGAAATGATTTCTTAAGATCGCTTGTAATAACCGAATCGACCTATATTAAAAAGCCTTTTTATTACTTCTATATATTAAAAGGTGATTTTGTTTTATACATGTGCAAGGAAAACATTTGACAATAATTGAAAAGTGTAGAGTGTAACGTGGATTATTTTTAAATTACCCGGGTGCTTCAAAAAAGGTTAGGCCTACTTGATTTTTGAAATAAATCTTTTAACATGTACTAATATTTAATATTGAAATGTATATTTTTATGGGAATTATCTTTGTATCGGCCGTATACCCTTCTCAACTCTTATGTTTTTACTAGCACCTGCATCCGGGTCTGCATAACTCACATTCTTGGCCTGTTGCCAACATAAAACAGGTGGTGTGTACATGTAAATGTACATGTACACCATTACACATTACACCATGTACAATATACACCATGTACACTATTGTTTCTCATTTTAGGTTCATGTACAATGAAAAGTGAGCGTTTTTTACATTTTACCTGTACTAGGTTTGATTGCATTCGTATCTTAGGTATTTGTTAGATATAAACATGATCAACTTGGCAGAGATACTTGGCTGATATACAATAATTAACAGAGATGCAATTAATTCCTGAGAATATGGCTTCTTTACGTTGCACACAAATGTAACACACGACTATGTTCATGCATGTGCATTTTCTTGGACACTGCAAGAAAATGCAAACTATTAGGAACAGGTAGGCGAGGTCTGCTTGTTTTCTGTTGACAAGGGACAGTCTTCAGTGAACGGCTCTTTTCAGAGCAACCAAAACCTTCAAACTTAGCAGAGAGGCGAGATCTGATTGTTCTCTGTTGACAAGGGCAGTCTTCCGTGAACGGCTCTTTTCAGAGCCACCAAAACCATAAAATTTAGCAGATAGGCGAGATCGGCTTATATTCTGTTGACAAGGGGCAGTCTTTAGTGAACGGCTCTTTTCAGAGCCATCAGTAGGCAAGGGGCGGCTTACATGTCTCATTAAGCTCCCGTCGTAAAGACCTACCCCACAATTTATTGGGAACAAGCTTTTACGCGTTTATCAGTTTATGTCAGACCGAGGTAAAGGAATTTATTTCCCAACAATAGTGTTTATGTACGTTCAAGCTGAAAAATATTAGTCACTTACAAATGGCTAATTGGCTGAAATCCTTCATCCAATACATATGCTAGCAATTCATTTATAGCACTTGAGATAATTCGTGATAAACAAAACAATTCCTAACACTGACTTTGACACGTAATTGGACTGGACTGTTTGAATAGACCAAATCATAGGTTGATAAAAATCACGAAATCAAACATTGTGGCATAGCCAAGTACTTTACATCAAGATGTTCCGACAGTTCGCATTGATGTCCAACAAACACCCCATTCTATTCACGTATACTTGTAGAGTCGATGACCTTTATTTTGTAGAATTCTAGGACGGTATAGTAATGGTAATGACATGGTCATGAATTTCATTACGTCTTGGTCATCGTGAATTTTATCAATATTTATGTGCTTGCAATATATTGCTATTTTAATTGTATGTATTAACCTTGGGGTCCTTCTCAAGTATGAAGTAGATGCTTTAATAGCACTAGGATATATTAATAATATGCATTGTATTTTGTGTGCCGCTTAAATGATTAATTTTCATTCATGGACTCATTGGTTAAATTTGTAAAATTTACTATGGAAAATAATGAGATGACATGAAGAATGACCATCATAATGCATTTTCATTTTAGTTGATATTTATTCAGAATTATCATATTTCATATTATCATATAAATAATAATGGAAAAAAATAATAGTGCATTGCTCACATTACAGGCAGATTAGCTGTAAACACTTATGTACCAACACAGGCAATTTAAACGTTTAAAAACAATAAAATATAGTGCAGGTCAAGTGGTTGATAAACACAGAGGATAGCTCAAAATAACCTCTAAAATGCTTATTTCTATATGGGGTGTAATTCATAGCATGAAAGGCAGGAGAATATGAAACATTGTTGACTATGTTGAATTATGCAAATATATCAAGTCAACGTATTTATTTATGTTGATTGTATAAACAGAGATATAAATTGATATATTGGATAGCACATCACGTACATATAAATTGCATTGGAATGCTTTTGTGTGCAAATACAAAACAATGCTATTATTTAAACTAAATTCAATCTTAATTAACCTCAAACTCAAAATTGAATACATATTCACTATACACACGTATACATATATCTTATTTTGTTTTTGTTTTGTTGTGTATTGTTTTCTTATTCCCTTGGGTGGTTTACCTTTTCTTTCGATATATGATATGCTAATTAATGTGCTCTCCCGTTGAATCCCACTACTCAATCCGTGCATATCGGATAATATCACGTTTAACGGTGCAGTAACCCCCGGCTTAACCCTGGGCTCCTCTTCTTCCATGAGGTGTAATCAGTCATGTACAATTCGATTGTATTCTACGTAAAATATCATCTATTTCATGCCTTTGATGTACCACTGTTTGCTGCAGGCAATCAACAGCATGCATTTACAGTTTAGGGAATAATAAGAGTAAAGAACATTCAGAATTTGTTAAACATTTTTAAACATGTTAAAGTTGAGTTTACTGAACCTTATTTTCGTCTATTGATATGATAGATAATGTATTGATGATCTCTAAGATAATTTATAACAAGACCCGCGATGACATTATGACATGAAAGATAAAATTGATCATAAAAATGCCGGGAAGCGTAATGGAAAACTATAGTATGTTTTAATGTTATAATTGATAGCTTCTCGGTTCACTAAACTTTATGTGGGTTTAAATCGACATTTTTGGCAAGCAGGGAAGTCGTGTAGTATGAAAATTTTTAGAAATGTTTACAAGAAAAGTGCAATCATATTTTACACATTTTCACTCAAATGCATATCGATCCAGATTCATCGATCACTGAAATAGGAATGATAAATCACTTAAATAAAAACAATTGGAAAATATTTAAAATGTGGAAATTTTTTCTCAAAATTTGGAATTTTTTTCTCAAAATGTGTACTTTTTTGTCTCGTCTGCTGTAGCGCATCCATCTCGAGTTCGCATAAAGTATCAAGCATAAGGAACAGTTTGCAAAGGGGTTAACACGGTCCCAGTGGAGATTTGACAAAATGGCATAAGTCACGTTCTTGTCAGATAAAAATGAAGATATATCCCCACTTCTGCTCAGAAAGCCCACAAATTAGATTTTGTAACACCGTTTTCCTTTTCATGATAACCAAATTTGCTTTTATAATTGAAAAAAGAATGCATGTTTGTTTCTATTTCATTGTTGTTTTCGCGCTCTTGAATGTGCTTTTCAGTCTTCAATTTACGATTGCGTGATCAATTCTTTGTTACCCATGATATATAGTCTCATCCTTATGCATGACATAAATCTTCATATTTTCACATTCTGCATCATAAACATAGCCCGAAGGTAACAAGTATTTTGATCTGATGGAATGCAATGATAAAAGCACTTTCTTCAAACTATCTGGAATTATAATGATGAGGAATTAGAATTTTCACGTAAAAGGCGTCATGCTTTTATAATTGAAAAAGAATGCATGTTGTTTCTATGATTTATGTGCGTTTTCTTTTCAACAGAAGTTCATTGCTGTTTTCGCGCCTTGAATGTGCTAGGATTTCAGTCTTCAATTTACGATTGCGTGATCAATTCTTTGTTACCCATGATATATAGTCTCATCCTTATGCATGACAAATTATAGTAAATCTTCATATTTTCACATTTCTGCATCATAAACATAGCCCGAAGGTAACAAGTATTTTTGATCTGATGGAATGCAATGATAAAAGCACTTTCTTCAAACTATCTGGAATTATAATGATGAGGAATTAGAATTTTCACGTAAAAGGTGTCATGTTTTATATTCCTTGGAATTTTGACAATCAGTGAGAACATTTTCTGGCTGTGTTCACTCTTGAATATTGTATTTTTAAACAAAAAATGAAGTAAAGTTTGATTGAAATATGCTCATCTACAAGGACACAGTTCGTTAATCTATATATGTTTGCACATTCATCTACCAGGACACAGTTCGTTAATCTATATATGTTTGCACATTCATGGGATGGACTTTGAATATGTTCGGTACAAAAAACTCATACTCCAGTACTTGAAGTCAAATCGTGATATGCTTTTTGAATACAAGCTAATGAACTGAGTCATTGGAAATGCGACTGTGCTCATCACGCTCACAGACTCAATGCTATATAATTCCAGTGTACATAAATATATGTATATGTAATTAAGACTTTTACAAATTCATATACACGAAAGATGACTAATTGATCAGCTTAATGTACCCTTGACCATTATACACAAGGCGATGATTGACATTGTTCTAATTTGTCAAGTGATGACAGAGACAATGCCATGATTATAAACAATGAGGAAAATTCAAATAATGAAAATTTCAAGATCTGACAAAAAGAGACGTCTAATTCCAATTCATCCATGCGTTGAATCATAACGCAAACACGATTCCTTATGATTACAATCATTCATAAACTACATGGAACCAAGATATAATTACATTTCACCATGTTCACTAGAAGATGAAGAATATACTGAACATTGTAGTGTTTCCTGGTATCTATACATGTAGTATTATAATTTTGTTCTAGCAATAATCATGATATAAAACATGATAAGATCATGAGACGCGTATGCGAGGTATCTCTTCCTTTATGGTATTCCAGTGACTGGAAAGACAACATTACTCTCTCTTCCCTTACATATATTTGATTCGTATTATCACAAACAGACACACCCCTTAAGCACAAAAGACACCAACACCAACACCAACATTCAAACACCCCACCCCACTTTCGAATGCACATTAACATAATATAGATCCCATACATTGAATTAATTATCACATTTGTGTTTTACTTAATGTGATTGTTTTGATGTCGAAAAAAATCAAAGGAAAAAACCCAAAAAAACAAAATAAACACAAAAATTAAAAAAAACAAAAAACAAAAACAAACAAAAAATACAAAAAAGCAATCCAATTTAAGATGAAATAACCTTTCAATTCATTCGTTATTTATTCAGGTAGGGTATAATTCCTTTGATATAAAAATATGGGTCTCCTAGGAGGCACTGGTATTAAACATTACAAACACGTGATTAACAGTATATTGACTAAGACAATAAGACCATAAAGTCCATAATTACGTAAATTTTACGTGTTTCGTACATAATATTTTATTGTCAATCAAGAATATTGTAACAGTAAAAGTAATATTATGAAAATACAAATTGTAAAGCATACACAAAAGTGACAAAACAAACTACATTTGCAAGAACATAATCATGATAATTGTCTTAGGTTAGGTTTAGTCATCCGTTTAATATTCACCAATTATCTTGATTATTCTTTAGTAATGTGCCTATGTAACTTGTGTATGGTTGAAGTATAATTTCGGTTCCAGCTCAATTCTTATCAAAATTTCACACTTTAATCATGCTAATCATGGTAATAGAACCCCGAAAATGATTGGAAAAGTCGAATAATGAATGCGTCATATACTTATATACTGTACTTTAAGCATTTTTTATGATCAAGATTAACACACTGACTGTGTAATAACTATACAAAAAGTGCAAGAACACTCACATTTTACAAGATCTAACTATAATTCCCGCGAGAATTGTTACGAGATAGTTACGGTGTTAATGAAGTTCGTGGCACCACTGTCGGATTCTTACAAACACACGGGCAACGTTTTCTCTCGAATGTGCCATTAAAATTATCCATTTCTTTTCCCGCCAAAAAAAAAAGTTATTTCTGGAGAGAAATTTAAAGAAATATGCTTGTCGATTAGGAGTATCTTATGTCAGGTAACATAATTACAATATTTGCAGTCGTGAAACTTTATCATGGATGTTCTCTCAGCTGAAAACTTTATTAACCATGTTAACATTGGCTGATGACTTGAATATCACATTGATTCGGATCATATAATCAAACTAGCTTTTACACGTTTTATTTCTCTTCATTTTCCCTTTTTAAAGATTTTCATATGTAATGTAGTTCATTCATATTGTTTCATATTCATGACTATGCTGAAGTATACAGATATGATATCATAACAGAAGTGTTGATTTCGTTTGTGATGTGTTTTAACTGTGTTAATACTCGTATGTTAATGCTAGTATTTATTTCTGAAAAAGAAGGAAAGATAAAATCTTAATCACCCAGTTTTTACTGAACAACAGTACTTTGTTTTTGTTGTTGTTTTCTCTGTACGATAATGTTAAAGAATCTAAACTTAAAAATCAAAATTCTCATTAGAAAAATCAATCTCTTATGTAGGATTCTTAAGATCGTTTAAGTCAAACGCTTCAGAGTGTTTTAAGGCCTTTTAAGATCTTAAGATTGACTTTTAAAGGTTAAGTTTAAAATGCCTTTTAATATGCTTTTAAGTATCTAATAATTCTGAAAATATCCTTAAGTTCCAGAAATAGTTATTCTTTTAACCTCACGTACACAAATTCACGGCTGCACTATTTTCAGTGAATTTAATAAATACGAGTCTGGACCGCATAATAATTTTGTTGCTTCCCTTTATTCTATACATTAGTCATTCTAACCAAATGTATACTTCGTGCAGTATCTGGAAACTTAATACAACCCATACTTCCATTGATTAAAAAAACGCCGGATACTATGATAGTACACCATCAATAAAGAAGTATATAAAACCCAGCTTCGTTATCGTCTTCAGTTCCACTCTCTATACCTTAATCATTAAAAGATTGGTCTAAAATGTCGACATTTCACCACCACGGCTAATTTGCCGCCCGGTTTTGATTTTGCCGCCCGGTTTTGCCGCCTATTTATATGGACCTCAAACACGCTCATCTTTCATGGCAAAGTTCTTTTAACCTCGGTAACTTTGTCTTACAGAATGACCTTTGATTGCATGTGATGGCTATATACAAAATCTCAACCCCCCGGCTCAACGCACAGCTTGAGGTCAAATTTAGATGGAGGTTAACGAACTGCGCAACTGGAAATAGTGTGATACCATGAGTACAGCATACAAACTGTCCATTATTGTAGCTGAAACATACACACAGGTGAACAAACCTGACGAATTTGTTTCTAAACATTGAGGTGAAACGGCTTTAAGGGTAGCTCACGTATTACACCTTTTACTTAAGGGCACTGATTTATGCATATCAATTATGTTTGAATAAAATCTATGGACATATTAAAGGTTTGCCGAAGGCCGGATGAAAAAACAATTCAACAATGGATAACAATAAAAGCCAAGGGTGTTAATTAAGCATTGTATTTATAATTCAATCCGGTCAAAAGGTGACAAAAGAACTGGATCTATTAATGAATAGACTTACGGTCATGTCACAAGTGCATACACTATTGCCAGAGGCTCAATTGCCCAAGTCAAAATATTTTGACTCATAAGGTGTTCGTGTGGGTCCGAGTATGACCACTGAACAATTACAAATTGGTCAATATTGGTCGAGTCAAGAAAGGAGATGAAACATATACAGGTGTATTGGCTTTTCTGTTAAATATCCACACCCCCTACTTTTCAATAGATTCTGATTTGCAATGATACACTCGATCAAACCGTATTGTTGTCGGAATTGTCACAAAATAATGCGGAGCTTTGGCGGAAATTGGATGTGAAATCGAACCTGATCACTCTGCCAATTTATGAGAAACTTTATATTTCCGTATATTTTCAGTGTGCACGCGATAAATAATGAATTTCTTGAAAATATGCTCTTCTTTCACAATACACAATTCAGAACGGAACAAATGGAGTCCTTTTGATTCATAGAATAGCCAAATCTTTACACTAACCATCTTTTCATCCGAAAGTCAAGCAAACCTGTGTAAATGTTTCGTTAGCGTGGTTTGTTTACTGTGCAATTACCACTAAAATACAGCTCTTTAGTAGATATGGTATCCTAACACTATTCAACGACACTAACTCCACCAAGTAACCACGCAATAACCCATTATACGCGGAATACATATCAAGAATGTCACATGTTTGCATAATTTTGCAACAATGTACAAACATTATGAAAATAGTAAGTCAAAATAAATGATTACCATCGAGTATAAGCGATAGTCACTGGTTCTTATATTTGACATAAATCAGTGTTATCTTCAGAAGATAGCACCATGTTGAATATGCTGAACCACGAATAGTGTACGTAATTTCTTAAATGCGTCGTAGACTTTAATGTGTACCAAGTATCCAGGTATTTCCTCGAGCGCGTGGTGGTGTTGACATGGTCTGCAAACTTCCTAGTTTCAAATCAAACGTCATTATGTCATGGTGCGAAAACGGACAAATAACTACTGAAAAGAGAGAGAAAAAATGGTTACTTACAACTTTTACTATACCATCCAAGCTGAAAAATCAATTATGTCAATCAATACTCCATGTCGACGTCAATCATATCATATTATTAATCAAATTATCTATTTATGAATATTCAGGCTCCAGAAACCCGTTAGCGTCATAAAATATCTTTAAATATTAGTTCAAAACTGGCAAACCTTCGAGATGGTTGACGTTAGTTGAGCAAGTGAGAACATGTTGCATGTCAATCTGCTTCCTTCCTTTTTCCCGACTAACGATTCATATGTGGTATTATACATAGCCCTATATTGATATTACTTTTATCAATAATGCCTACTGCACTGAACTAGCATTGCCAAGTGCAGCGCGGTTTCGAAAACAAAACTGTCACGTATGTTTTACTAAAGCTTAGATTAACGTATGAGGCTATACAGGTTATATCAAACTAACACAAGTCAAACAGTTTATTAAACTGTCGATATCATGAACAATCTCATCGTGCAAGAACAGCCCCGTATTATAAAAACTAGGCATTTGTGTACCTTTTTCCTTATATAGCTATAGTTTTATTGAAATCGATGATAAGTGTCATCTTTTATCATCTTTTGATTTAAAAAGAATAACCTTTTGAGTTAGTTAGTATTCTCATATATGTGGATAAAAACACACGCTCCGGGACTTATCTTTACTGTGCTATATAGCAGCATCCTTACGGGGATCTGCGCGCCGGACGACTTTCAGTGTCATGACATATTCACACATAAAAACATTACATTTCATTTCACTAATAATAAACTTGGTTAGTAACAATTCATGCCATTTGCAATAATTATCGCTAGGAAATTGTTCACCAGCATCCCTCATTTTTTATAACACAATGTTCGATATATTCTGCCCTCCCGTCACAGCAGTGAGCGCCAGAATCGAGAAGAATGTGCAATTTTCTCTGTCTCTGGAGTTGATGAAAACACATTTTGTTTTCCCAACACTGCCGTAGGCGTTGTATATTATTTGTGCTCCTCTCGATTCCAACTTGGCACAGATGACGATACTTAGACATACTCAACGTGCACCAGAATCAATCTTCCATGTCCTCATCATCTTTTAAAATGCTATTTAGAATTCATTCAGATGTTTTAAGAAAAGTAACACATGTTACTTATACGATTAGCTCAAAAGATTAAAGACCTTGCAGCTGGTCATCAACAAGCTCAAGCTCTTTGTTGTAATTCATATTTTTCTGTCATTTACTATTTGTTTTGATCTTCATGGTCAGTAAGAGGAGAAGATCATGCCTTTGTCAGCGTTTGTACATGTAAATCTTCTCTTATCATACACATTTGATAAGAAATGGAGTAGATATTTTTTTTGTTAACGATGTCCAGATATTTTGATTCATCAATATCACCCTGTCCTACCACCATCGTCGTGTTTTGGGCTTATTTTAATTCTATAACAAATAATTTAGTTTCCTTCACCCCGCTCGACGGTCAAGCATTTATATCCCGAGTGCAATAGTGACAAAAGGGTGTCAAATCTTACACGATAACGCATAAAAGTCAAATCACCATTATTATAAAGTAATAAAATCTAACTGGAAAATATTTAATAGAATATAAATAACACGGTTTCTTTGATAGGAAGATCCACCACTTATGAGGTTACGATTTAACAGTCAAATTATTACGGGGTTTTGCACTCACAAGGACCTTTGTCCGTTCGACGAAAACAGCCACTCTAAAACACACTTACTTAACACTTCATTAAGAAATACTAAAGGAAGTCACATATTCTCACCTTTGTGAACTGAATGTAAGTAATGATTTCAGTAAACCAGTAATTTACAATTTATATATTCCCTCCTTGCATTTCCGATCGCACCGCTTGGTGTAAATCGTTCATTTTAAACAACGCCGTCAAACACCTCCCTCCGTAAATAATGGACTAACCCGCACTGAGTCAGTAACGAGTGAGGGTCCGTTCACTCCGTGTGTTTATATTTGGCATTTCGTATTCTGTTAACATCCAACTCACACGTCCATTCACAAACTCTGGACTCTTCTAGTGGTTCACAAGTGTTAAAACGGAATTCACAACTAAAATTCTGGAATACAACTGGGATCATTATTAACAGAATCAATTAATATTGCGAATTTTCAAGGAAATTGCTGTGTTGGAATTTATAGACGACTTGACAAACTCTGGAAATAATGAGGTGACATATATCTACCAGAAATACCACTCATCTGCACCGTGTGCGTTATGATGGTGATGATATTGATCGAGAAGTGATGATTTTATATATCGCTAATTTCTCTAGTCCTCCGTAAGTAATCTTTATACTCCATAAGCCTTTCCTCTCGTGTATTCATATAACCCCATACACATATCTTATTCTAGTACAATAATTTTGCCTTACGGAGTAACTTTTACTCATACACTTCACCTAAACCCGAGGTTGTCAGTTCTGATCTTTGTATTTGATGCGTTCATAGAGACTCTCATCATACGATGCGCCTCGGGAATGATCATGACTACTGTTGTGAAACAAGTAAAGTGATATTTAAGAAATCCTGTCCCTCAAGTCATCATTATTTCTTTATATTTATATATATGTATACGTTTAATTCAAACAAAATGATACCAAGGTCTTTTTTTAAGATATAACTTACTAGTACTATAGTTACATGTACCAAAGTTTGTTATTTTTCTTAATGCAATAGTTATCTATTCCGGGTTATATCAGGTTGTATAATATGTAAAGTAGTTTGTATTTTTGTATCTATTTATGTATGGGTGGCAGCAGGCTGGTTTGTCTAGGCTTTTTACTGTTACATTCATTAGCTACTCTCACAGTGCATCGACCCAAATGCCGCATTGCCTATCGTGTTCATCGATCGTATTCCTATCATTCCATTACTGAAACCATCTGTACCAATGGCAAAAACTGGCTACCAAGGCTGCTCCTCCGTCGATTCCACCTTCCTCATCACGAAACCAAGATAGATGCTTCTTCTCTCTGTGAAATTCATCCCATTTAAACAGCGATAGTTCAAGAACTATTGAAACAGTATTAATCTACTCAAGATTAGGCATGTTCATGTTATGCATAGGCACATATTCCGATAAAATGGCAACAATCCGTTAATCTTGAATAGCAGTTTACGACAGCGTATGTTAATGGCTTAAACTTATCTCCATACCTATAGTTCCTGTACCCAAAACTGCAAAAAACACACATTGTATCCTCGCCGCTGATACAATTTCCACTCAATATGTAGGCTAATAAATAGCACTAGTGTTAAGTACATGCACGTATTTAATACCATGTCAATTTGTTTGTCGTGTTTTGTCTTTTTTGGCGAACTTTAAACAGAACTTGAAGGGTTAAACGATGTTCAATCATCAAATGACTGATGCTTGTTATAGGTATGATCAGGAGCGTTTAGGCTAAATACCTTCATCAATTTCATTCTGGAAATAAACCTATGTTGTCAAACACGGCAAGGTGCGTGTTGCCATGCTCAAAATCTTCCCAGTATAACATTGATTAAGACATTTTGATGATTACATTCATCAAAGTGTCGAAAGAATGCTCTCATTTCGAACGTAGATCCTTAAGGATGTAAGCCCGGGATGTAAGTTCACAAGTCTTGCTACTAATACTATATACCATCCCGCATCATGCATGCATCACAACTAAAACACTTTCATTTTTTTACACCACAGTTAACTTTTGAACGCGATTGAAAAACAGTATCTCGGGTGCCAGCGGGCCTCATACGTAGTCCAAATGGTTGTGTTATTGTTGAATCCCTCTCCCAGCAGAATCTCAGCATGCCAGTGAAAACACACCTATCACTACCTATAAAAGAGATGGGGTTTACCTGTAACTCAAAATGATTCTTACATGACGTTGCTTGGGCTAGGTAGCAGCTCTATAAACACGTCAAAGAAATCTTTGGAGATAATGTAGCTAGGGAGTCAGTAGACTCTCCATCTAATTTAAGTTTTTGTGATGTTAGCATTGCTCTATCATGCTTTATACTATCTGCACACTCTCAGCACATAGAATTACTACTTTCTTAACTTATCACATATCAGTTACAAGACAACATCGCAAATGTATACGGAAAGGATATCTTCAGTTTTTGTTTGACTTGCTTCATGACAAAACGAAACCGCGCCATATGTCGTCACATTGTCGTGATTTATCGAACAAATATTTGCTTAATTATGATTAATAATTTCATATAAATTCCAAAGCTTTTAATTGTTTTGTGCAAATCATGCTAGCATTTTACTCCATTAATAATAGTAGTATCTGTTCTTCAGAGCAATCCCATTTAAAAGCTATCCATGGCCAAGTGTGATAAGCTGTGATAAAAGCACATGTCAGATTATCTAAAGTATGTATTTATATGTCTGAAAAAAATCACGCATTTGACCATGTTAACAATCTGATAAAGATAAATCCTTTCCGTTTTAAATATGTTAAAATCGGTATCGTTTTGAATACAAGTGGTATCGTTTTTGGTTTCTAAATCCCCGTGTTTATTGTTATACATTGTAGTCCTATCTTTGTTCCGCTACATTTCACAGTATTATAATTTTGATATAAATATGATCATTAAGCTACTAATTCTTGAGAGATTTAGTCGACACGAATAGGCCACCTATGGTTTAGACAACAGAAATCTGTACTTGGTCCGTGGAATGCTTTCATCATGTTCATGAGAACATCCATCAATCTCTCCATCTCATCCTACCAATTCAATATTTCAATATCTTACGGGCATCCTTCTTATCCACTTGACGCATTTGCGGCACAAAGCCGCATCATGTAATCCGCACACGATCGCTTTGTCCAGTATGGATTATCTTCTCATGTGCAATAGATTCGGGTGCTTTACTCATTGATCGCACGGCTAGTTTGGTGATGGATTGCTTTGTTTAGTTCTATGACATGTATGGCCATAATCAGATAACGGGACAAACTTCACAATGACCCATATTTTCGGAACGTTTAAGACTAATACAACTATAGTGAAAAGATTTGTATTGTTTATTTGAGGAAATTGGTTGTCAAAATAGCGCTCCACTTTAATCACTCATTAGCTCTAATTGATGTTCGAGGATAATTTTCTTATTTGTAGGCCAACGGTGCAAACTGTGGCGGCTTTAACGATTTTCTTAAATTAAAAACACTCTTTATTGTTCGTCTAATATGCCCAAGGTGTGTTGCAAACAGTTTTGTTGATTCGAAATTGTATTGAAAGGATAGGTAACAAATCAACATATCAACAATTTTACGACGCAATTTGTATCAAGTTGAAAACTATCACCGCAAACATGCATTATAGACAAGGCGGAATTTATTATAGTCTTTTAAGCTATCTTCGCAGTATAAAGAACCATTAATTTTCCCACTATGTGGATTTCAAAGCTGTATCCGTCACAATTGCCGACAATAATTATTTGTCAAATGTCGCATAGCAGTGATACAGTTTTGCTCGTCACATAACCAAACATATTTGATGTTTTATTAGTTATAGACAAACCCATCGGTGGTATTTGTTTTCCTTATTCAAATGCTAATCCCGCCTCGCTTTTGACACTTCTGCCCGATATAGAAACCTCACTTTATATTCTGTCGTGGCAACTCATAACCCTGAGACATTTTTGCTATGCCAATGCAACAAATGTATCTACAGGATGATATAGTGTTGTTCTGGATATGTCGCCAATGACTTCCTCCAAGAATATCTAATGTTTCGTAAATAAGGCTACTTCGTGTCAGCCCGATCTTGGTTGCTGTTCCTCTATTCTGCTGTTTAACATGTATTGAGGAGGTGCTTTTTAGAACCAATATGGCCGCCAAATATAATATTATAAGTTAAATGTTGTTGAAATTAGAATTTACTTAAAATGTATTAATGAAGTTGATGTCATCCGGACCTTTGCTGCTTTTCACGTATTTACTTTTTAATATATACAGCAGGCGAATCAGAGATGCTTACCAATATGGCCGCCAAATAATATTCTGACTTTAAAATGTTGGATTAATTTGATTCGGTTAGAAATAGAAACATTATATTAGAATGCTTTTATGTTATCCCGATTGGCGAATTCTACTCCCTAATTCTACTCTTTCCTGTTTTCAGTTTTTAATATGCACCGATCGAGCAAGCGTGTCAGAAGAGAGTAGCTTTTGGTAGAACCAACATGGCCGCCAAATAATATTCCAACTTATATGTTGGCTTGATACGAAACATGAGGTTAAAAACATTAGACAAGAATGATTTTATATCATGCAGATCTAAACCTAGCTGCTTTTCATATAATAACGTGCATTGTTCAAGCTTTCAAACATTACTAGGGATGCTTTTTTAGAACCAATATGGCCGCCAAATAATAAATTGTAGGATTTACTTAAAAATAATGATTTTATGTCTTCCCGATCTTTGCTGCATGCTTGGTGTTGTCTGCAGATAACACCAAACATGCCAAACAGCAAAGACCAGGGTGACATAAAATCATTATTTTTAAATAAATCCTACAATTTATTGGTATTCACTTTACATGTATACATTGTTGTGAAGAACATTTGTTTCTTCAGGTACAACATCAAGTCCGAGGTGTGTGTTTTTTAACGTGTAGCACAAATTAATATGATATCCTAAAGCATACATCATGCATGTGTACCATAGAAAAAATGAGATTTTGTGCTATATAACCAAATAATTATGTTCATTAATTAATTTATAGGAGAAATTTAGGCCTATCATTAAATTAAAATTTTTATCATTTATTATGATTTAATATGGGTTTTTTTTTTTTATTAAGAAACGTGTTTGAACTTTTTGTGTGGGTGTCAATGTTATCATGTAATTGAAATTTGGGATTATACCTACATACTATATGCTATAATCGTTTTAGAAACAAATATGACAAAATCCCATCTGCGTTTTTAACACGCACCTCATATGCATAATTATTATTGCCTCAGTATTCCTGGCGAATCAATTAAAAGTATCGCTCCCTCGGTTGAGTAAAAATGCCGACGAGGGAGAAATAAAATTTTACCCCCAGCACCAAACATGATTCTTTCTCCAAACCATTAATAAAGAAATATAAATTGTGGCCATGAAGCTAAATATTGCTTCCAAATTACACGACAAGTTTTAAAATATTCAATTCCATCTAATACTTGGTTAATTAATATCAGCGATGTCCATGCACGAATTGAAGCCGGCGGCTACGCCCATTTATTACGAGCTTGTGTCCGATAATTCACCGGTTTAGTTATTGATAGCTTTTGCTAGCTGAAGAAGAGGAAAAATCGTTGCTAAATATCACACTTCTCGTGTAAGTTTTAACTTTAACGTTGAGCGAACGGCTAGCTCATTTTATTCGACCTTCAATAGACGATCGATTAATTAAAATGGTTTCACTAGAGTACATCCGTAGTTTGGTCAAACTAAATCAGAGTCACACCTTGATATCAATAATTCAGAAAGAGATGAAATCCAACTTTAATCTCTAGTGAGTTGTGGGTTAACGATTTGAGCGCGCATCAATTGTACTGTACAGATCACCGCTATTTCACGACAATTGAAAGAAAACTGTATATATTTGAAGCAAAATTTAAATTAAGTAAAACATGTTAACTCGGAGATGTTATCATTGTAAATGCCTGGAGGTGTAGCGATAATTTCCAAACCAATAGGTCTACAATTTGTACAATATAGGTCGTTTGGTCTTGAATTGCCAATATTCATGATATTAGTCTGCACTGTAACACAACTGCACAAAACCATCCCCTGAGATTATTTCATGTGTGAAATGATATTATGAAATAATGAAAAAAATTAGTCGAAAACGCACGAAGAATTGCACTAAAATTAGTGTAAACTTCTAATTTGAGAACAGTCGGTACGCTTTTGAACTTAGCGATGAAGTAATTAAGGTATTTCTCAAAATAAACTAGTTTGTGGAATTCATTGGAGGGTTCTATGAGGTCGAATTAACCCTACACGTTCACAGTGATTTGAATATATGCAACGGAATCGGTGTCTGACCCGTGAAAATAATATATAAGACCGTCACGGCAAATCTCATGACCATTACTTCAGATTATTGAATTTATAACTACTACTTTTTTTTGCTACATCCGTATATTATCAAAAATATAACTATAAACGCTCCATAACTTCATGTAAATTATAGATTGCATGATGTTGTTCAGTTATCTAATTGAATCAAAAATATAATTTTTAGATTGCCTTTCAGTTAAATACAGCAATATTTATATTCATCTCACAAAGATGACCTATATGTTCTAGCATAATATAGTTAACCCGTACATGTAGCACTCTTATGTAATTCCCTTTGCACAATTGAAATCACGGTTTGGAAAAAGACAACCGTGGTTTAATTTGTTGGATTGTTTTTGAGATGAACATTGAAGTAAGCTCAATTGGAGGTTAATGCTAACTGAAGTAATTTCAATTATGCCCATAACTCTTACCAAGATGCATTAATGTACATATACGTCATCTGATGTCATTGATAATTAGGACATATATAGCGTAAAGGTCAATTTGACGTAAGGAACAGATACGAATATATTATTTCCACGATTATTACATTTCACAACGGAACTAGGTACCAGGGTAAAGCTATTTTTGTTGACTTGAGTATTTTGTGACATGGCATTCATTCAGTAAATGGCAAGTTTCAAACTTAACACTTTGACGCCATTTTGTGACGGAAATGCCATTCGAGCAATGTGTGATATTCGCATACCGTAGGTGATACTTTTGACGGATTGAATAAATCCTGTGTTTAAAGATTGAGAATGCCTATTAACATAAGGCATTAATAACGGTAAATATTTGAAGGATTTAGCAGAATAGGAAATGGTACCTATTTAAGTAGAGGCATATAGACAAATAAATGACAAAACTTGAATATTAAAGCCCTAGCACCAATATATATTCAAGTCAATATTAACCTGAGTACTTAGACACAAGTCAAATAGTTGAAATGAAACAAAGTTGCATATTTTATACTATTTATAGCACTTAAAATTTTCAAACTATTTTAGAGCATTAAAGATGCTTTTTGCATAAAATAGTTTGAGTGAGCACAAACATGCTGCATTTTCATCTTTGGACCATAATTTTAAAGATGATGACTTTATTCACGTTGTCACTTAAATATTAATGAAGCCTTATTCAGAAAGATAATTCTGCAGGAAGTGTTACGGATTGTTTCAATTCTGTGCTATCAAAGCAATAGCCAGGTGGTATCGTAGTTATCACGAATATCCAAGCAGCTTTGCAAGATGATCTATCACAGTTTCTCTTGCAGAAACTACGGATTTAAACTACCGTGGCAAACAATTTGCAACTTATCCTGTAAATTATAGTACATTGGTGGTCTAGAGGTGACCCCACACCTGCTAAAGCAAGTGTTTGGTCTTGAAAGAATAAAAAAAAACGGTCCAAAGCTTTTATTTTCATATAAACGTGACTGACAGAACAAGTCTCGACTCTATTCTCTTCCAACAAAATCTTGTCAAATCATATGATAACGGCCTGAAGCGATTCATCACCACAAATCACACCAAACCTGATTCTCAATTAAGTTTATTCAGTTGTTCGAGTTATCGTCTCTTTCACAGAGCTGACTATTTTTAATTTAACCATTGTTACCCGTGTACAAGTTAATACCATTGAACCTGTATCAGAGATGAGGTGTGCGTTTTTTTGCTGTTGGAATAAGCCCCCTATCATTTTTGATATCTTTGTATTATAGGTTTACCCAATGCGATATATTAGATTATTCCGCTGATCCCCCAAAGGTCAAAGTTGTCTGTAAGTTTATTATTTTGTAGCTTCGTTATAGAACAAACGCCATCCACCTTGGCGTAGCCTCAGTTTAATGTAAACACACAGCCAAATTGTGCTGAGGGCATAAATCATTTAAAATTTGCACAAAATGGTTTGTGCGTTACCTTACCTATATACCTTTCTATATCGGGTTGAAATTAAGCTCATCATCAAATGTGATAAATATTTAATGTTGTAATAGTAGTTTAGGGAATGTATTCGCTATATTTGAAAGTTGTATAATGTGAACATACGACAGACGGTGTCTGCTATATCCGTTAATCTACGGAAGATAGCAACCGTCAACTTTGCCCATTACAGTTGAATTAATCCTCCCCTGAAATGACAATAGCACTTGACGTACTCCGTACCATGCTGCTAAAACAAACACATTCGTACGATTTGAGTTGAAGCTGCAACATTTACCTAACATAATACGAGTTGATGAAAGGTGCTTGCACAAATAATAGAAAGAAAGGAAAAACCCGAATAGATTGAAATTGCCGTGAAACTTAATTTGAAAATCGTTAGATTGTGTGTTAATGTTTGACGATTACTTTCACTGTGTATACTGAATTTATAGACTGAAGGCAAGACAATTACTAAATTGAATAAACACACACGCAGACCTAGACACCCCTACATATAAGCCTGTAATGTAATAATACTGGCTTACCTAGTCTTAGAGACTGGTAGAGTTGAATTAAAAATCTTCCTCAAGATTAAACTAGGAACAGGTAAGACAACGCTATATTGTCTGGGGCTGGCTATAATGCAACTACAATTACATGTACACATGGTTGCCAAATGGTTACTACATGTAAAATTCTACTCGTATGAAAACACAGACACTAATCACCCCTTCACACACGCACCCCCACACACCCACCCCACCCACTCCCATCGTGAAACGTGCGCTTGCACAAACTAAAAATCTCTCCACATATTAATGGCGGGAATTGGCGGTAAAATTACCTCGACCCATGTAAACATGGTCGCCAAATGTATACTACATGTAAAATTCTACTCGTATGCAAACATAGACACCACTCACCCCTTCACACACCCACCCCGACACACCCATCCCACCCACCCCTACCGTGTAACGTGCGCTTGCACAAACTAAAAATCTCTCCATAATGGCGGGGATTGGCGGGACAATTACCCCGACCCACAAAATACAGATAAATGTAGTGGTACATGTCTGGCATCCAGCACCTCTATCAACAATGACTTAGATATAGCCTATGGGCTAATGAAATGACTCCAATTTTCATATATAACCGTAGTGCTTTTTAAGATTAATTATATTGTTCTGGTCAGTGCCATAATTAAAACATACGTCTGTAACAGAGTAAGTAATCCTACGCTGATCCGTACCCTATAACCTCATCCCTATAGGCTGTTTTACTTCAGTCTTTGCGCTGATCGACGGTAATTAAATACCATTGAGCGCTTCAAAATAATGAGACCGAGATAGAGAGATGGAGAGAGAGAGAAATATTTTCAATATATAGATTGTAATGACTAGAAAAGGAATTGGCTGAATTCTTGTTTGAGTAAGTCGGATACACTGTCTGCTAGTGCTTTCCCTTATAGAAATCGCAGACAGGCATACACAAAGGGGTATGTTTAGCTAAATTGTATACACGGGGGCTACTACTGATTCAAACACATTGACACTACTTAACTATTTCTCAGTGAACATGGTGAATTCCCTTTCAATATTAAGAGCAACGACCTTATATTCCCCCAATTCATTTTACCCATAATCCATGTTGATTTCCCATAAGGCAATTCAGCAGGGCATCTTTCAACGCATATGGTATATGTGCCTCAAGTGTTGCAGCATCCTGTGGAATGTTTTCATTTGTGCAGTGTCCATGTATTGAACAAAACTGATGGAAAATATCTCATGTAAAATACTTGCAAATGAAAGTAATGATCTGTTCAAGATCTTCAAAGTGGTTTTGCTTTTTACGGAATCTCTGGTCGTAAATGGTCATTGAGCACAATTAACTAACTACGTGGCTGCTTTATCTATGTGCGAAAAGACAAATAATGTGGTGGCGTGTAATTGGACCCAAAGACTCACTTCATGTAATGAATTACAATACACCTACTCCATCATGTAAGAGGCTGTACTTCAACTTAGAGGCCTCTTGGATTAGTTTGGTCGCACTTGTATGTGCGGATAGAATTTTCTGTTCGTATCAAATACGCCAGTCAGTCTGAAGGATGATATTTCAAGTTCAATGTGACCTAAAAGGACCACCAAACGTCGTTTTCACCTCAACCATTGTCAAACAATATTATAAGATATAATCTTAATGACTTCCAACTTTATCTTTATAACATTCTCCCACATTGCTTATAAGAGTCTCTTTGTAGCTTAATTAATTTGTGTTTTCTCTATTTCTTTCTTGCAGATTCGAAGTTTGGTAGCTGCACATTTGATTGAAGAGTTTACCAGTACCACACCAACAAAATGGGGTTTCCACCACAGCGCTTTCCACGATTACCCATCGCAAATGGGTCAATACCTCGTTTTTTACATACAGTCTTTATACTTTGTCTAGTCCATCTTGCCATCGCTCAAGAAATATCTTATGAAATAACAGAAGAAGAAGCGATAGGATATTTAGTTGGAAATCTTGTGGAGGATTTACAGCTTGAAGTGGACCCAGATACTAGATTTCAGTTCTTATCAACTCAGTTACCCAATGAAACTTATTTTGATTTGGATGAAGAAACGGGTGAACTAACAACATCGGCAAGAATAGATCGCGAAAACCCTATTCTATGTCCCGTGAACCGTGATGTGTGCACATACGATATGGAAATTTTGGTTCTTCCAGTTACATCATACAGATTTATCAATGTACATGTAATAATTTTAGATAAAAATGATCACACACCAATGTTTCCTGATCCTGTTATGTCAATTGAAGTCCCGGAATCAGTTGCAGTTGGAACCAGAATTCCAATGGATAATGCCATTGATCCGGACATTGGGAATAACACTATCCAAAATTATAAACTGTCAGATACAGATAATACCTTCGCTCTCGTTGTCACTAGAAATATTGATGATTCTTTTCTATAGAACTGGAGATTAAAAGCTCTCTTGATAGAGAGACGAGAGACATGTACGACTTGCTTCTTCTCGCTATTGACGGCGGTGTCACGCCTCTCACAGGATCTGCCAGATTAAATGTGACCGTTCTTGATTCTGATGATCACCGTCCACAGTTCGTACGAAAAGAATACACTGTTAGCATAGCAGAGAATTTGGATGTCGGAACGGAGATCTTAAAAGTGGAAGCACACGATCCTGATTTGGGGACCAACGGACAAATTATTTACGACTTTAGTAGATCTGTGGCGTTATTTGATATTGAATCGGATACTGGTGCTATACGCACTAAAGGCAGGGTGGACTATGAAACTGATACGTCTTTCCAACTTATTGTTAAATGCTCCAACAACGTCCCTAACCCAGTATCTGATTTTGCTTCAGTGACTATTAACATTATTGACGTCAATGATAACCGACCAACGCTAGAGGTGAATGCCATTGAAGGCAGTGGTAACTATATCCATATACCAGAGACATCGCCTCCTTCTACTCCCCTAGCTTTTGTAAAGGTCTCTGATCCTGACAGTGGAAGCAGCGGTGAAGTTCGCCTTCTACTCTCTGGACATTATGATCATTTTGAACTGCAGATGGTCAGTGCCACACGGTACTTCTTAGCAACCAAAACGGAACTAGATCGTGAAGATGTAGCAGTTTATAACATTACTATCATAGCGGAAGATAAAGGTGATCCTATACAATGGAGGCAACGTAAATTTGCTATTTTTCTTGACGACGTCAATGACAATGCCCCTTTCTTTTCGAAACCAATTTACTACACACAAATCGTAGAAAATAACGCACCAGACACCCGTATTGAAACCATCATAGCAACGGATTTAGATGAAGGTGAGAATGCCACTGTGGTGTACTCTTTACCAGGTAATCAACATGGTTTTGCCATAGATTCAGAGTCTGGTGAGCTTATAGCTACATCTGTGTTGGATCGTGAAGTTGCTTCTACAATAGCTGTCACAGTGTCGGCTTGTGATCAAGGAAGACCTCAACCTATGTGTAACAATGTCTCAGTTATGTTGACTGTCCTGGATGAGAATGACAATCCTCCTGAGTTTGTGCTTGGAACCTATGAGTTTGGAGTGTATGAAAACCAATTGGAAGGTACTTTAGTTGGTCAAGTGCAAGCTATAGATAAAGATATGGGTGATAATTCTCGAGTGACCTATGCCATTAAGACCGAAGGCGCTAGAGAGTATTTTCGTATCGATGGCTCTTCCGGGGAGATATTTACTAAAATTTCTTCTTTAGATCGTGAGGTACAGGCATCTTATGCAATGGTTGTGACTGCTACAGATGGCGGCGGTGTGAGAGCAGAACGAACCACTGGTGTTACCGTATTGATAACAGTGTTGGACAGGAATGACAATGCTCCAAGGATTGTATACCCTAACCCACAAGACGATGCGGTGTTCATACCATTACACGCTCAACCTGGGTTTGTTGTGTGTCAAATGGAAGCAGAAGACTACGACGATGGCGTCAATGCTCGATTATCTTACGGAATTCTTGATGGTAATATCTATGATATCTTTGGAATGAGAAAAGGTGGACAACTTGTAACGTCAAGATCGTTGAGGCCACAATGGGCTGGAGTCCACTTTCTAAATTTGCGCGTGAAAGATTCTGGAGCTTCTTCCATTGAAACCACTGCTCAATTAACTGTAGTCATAGCAGATATGAGCTTCAACGAATCAATTCGAGAAGATATGTTCTTTCAGTTATATAACATGACTGTAAATACTTTCTTAAAAATGGAAGCGGATACGGGACAGGCTCAAGGAGCTGCCAGTAAGTGGCCAGTTATAGCTGTTATAGCTCTAGGTTCTGTAGCATTTATTCTTCTAATGATATTCTTAATTGTTGCAACAAAATGCAGAGACAAAAACAAAAATCGCGAGAACCAATATGCGGCGCCACCAGCTAATACAACGGACGATATGAACACAGGTAGTAAACCACCATCAGAGAGAAAAACCTCTGGTACAAACTCTACCAATATATCCCTAGCAACATCACAATCCTCTATCCCATCCAAAAACATACAAAAATGGAAAAATGCTGAAAAGAATGGCTCCATTGATTCCAGATTAGGTAACAAGCAGATGACTACCTTTGGCAGTAATTCAGATGTGCATTCAGACAGCATGCAGTCTTTGCATTCCAACTCCAATAGAAGAACACCTGATCCAGATGCAGAGGTAATTGACAACTTTCTTTGTATTCAAATGACATTTTGTCAGGGTTTACACTGTTAAAAGTCTGGATAAATTTTACCCTACGTTGTGTCAACTTTGAATAAATCAACTGTTGGGTGAAATATCACATTGAATAACACAAAAGAATTACCCAACATCTGGGAAAATTTGCCCAGCGTATTAACAGTGTAAGCGTTCATAACTGGCACAACGTGTGATAAAAATTACCCAGCGTATTAACAGTGTAAGTGTATACTAGTGAAACAGCAGATTCTAAGTTCAAATTTCCAAGTCAATTTTATTCTGTATTACTTATTTTGCATCGACGTTTGGATTAGTTGTAATTGAGGACTATATTTGCCAACAATGTCCAACTTAAAAGTATCAGTTGCGTCAATGATTAGATAATACTGGTAAAAGGAGCTTATCTTAATGCAAAAAGTGACCAGTCAATAACAAATGCGCTTTTGGTGGAGGGAGTGTCACTAATCTTTGTTCTGTGTTAGATAAAAATGACTTTGCTGGCTCTTAAAGAAATTCCCACATGTAATGATGTAATAAGTTTCTTACAGCTTGAGAAACACTTTGATATGTGTGCTCTCCCTTTTAAGGGAGTTTGTTTTAGCACTGGCTGCCATTTGTTAACTCATGATTCATGATGTCTGAGACCCATTCACAAAACATAAACACAAAGTTAATGTTATTTGAAAACCTTACTCTTCACATCAAAATAATAACGCGATAATAATGACTAATGACTAATGACTAATTTGACTATTGAAAAATATCTAAAAATATTTTGTCGTCCCTTTGTTATTGTTAGTTTAGCCATTGTCCAATACATGTACGATCTATTTCTTCTTGTTGAAAAATATAAGTTGCATCTTCACATGCAATGTAAAATCTTAATACACAAAGAACTTACAAAATACAAAACACAAAAATCATTTATTGGATTTAGGGCGGATATGGATTTATGCCATGTATTTATCAATTTTTCTAGTTGACCAATACTTAATCACTACAATGGTGACGTAACCGGGTGATGTTTTTCTTTAAATATGTAACCAAGCACAGGTTGCCATTCGCGTGCTTGTCTGGAATGGTTTCAGCCGAGTAAAACAATTTCATGTTTTCAATTGACAACGGAACACCTCCCAATGAAAAGTAATTTCGATTTATGCCCCAATAATCGTTTGTGAATATGCAAATTTATTGATGAGCGGAAAGTATTGATGTATTTCGTAGAGGTTGAAGAGGAGTTGTATTGATTCGGTTAGTTGAAATCAATTTGTGACAGTGTCGTATATTAAAACATACAAGATGTTGCAGTAATTCTAAATGATCAAAACAGCAATACCACTCTAATTTAATAAGATAATCCAGATTATCCAGTTAAGGAACAAATCGGGTTTTTCTAATGCACATGTCATGACAGCCCTCATGTCGCATCATAAGCATTTAGAGCTATTTAGATACAACACGAATGTGTTGATGAAAAAAACATGTCAAATTGTCGGTGAAACAGGCCTAAACGCGTTTGAAAATAATTTGATTCTTAACTCCCCTAACTCATGAGGCCTTGGCTTCTTCCCTTGTTTTACATCCTTTTAACATGGTAACATTATAGGAATGTATATGAAAATGAAAAGTCATACTACCGAGCAGGTGAACCTAGTTCAAACTGAACATCATGTATAAAATGCTAAATAAATTGTCCTTTGGCAATTGGCAATTATTGGTGAGCGATGTTATACAAACAATAATGAAATTGGATATATATTATATAGATCTGTTAACTGTTACTCCCACATATCATCTGGTTTTCTTCTTCATGTTCTTGATATCTTAGCTTCCTCGGCATCATCTCTTCTCCTCTGTCATTTCTCTTAAGCATTGCAATTTAAGTTGCCAGTGTTTCCCTAGAAACTCCAATATAACTATATCGGTTTTGTTTACATTCATAGAGGTATTAATTAATGTAATCAAATTTTGGTTTGTTTAAATTTGGATGTTCCCATTTTAGCAAATGAGTTTCAACATGCTTAAATAAGCCGTTGATCAGGTTATACGATATACAAAAAGATACCTGGGGGTAGATTTAAAGGTATTCTGTCGCCATGTACGTATTTAATGCCTTTAAACTACTTATTTCTTATTGTGTTGGGCGTTTGCTCCATGAAAATTCTCATTGCTCCTTTAAAAAAAAGTGTTGTAAACCTATAATTTTCATGATCAATATAACAATACAACAACATAGGCTTTCTTACATCTTGTAGATATAAAGTATTGATATGAAGTCCTCTATACATCAGCTCAGGTGGTCGGTCGATCGACAATATGTACCTCCCCACTGAGTTGTCTTCTATTCTTCTTAAAATATCGGCCTCTATATATCTGGAGTTGTTAATACATATCTTACATTCCTAAGAATGAAATATTGGCAAAATGGTATAATATTTATACATAGACGTGTTAGGGCGGGTCTATGATCTGCCAAGCAGAAACCTGAGCAAATTTGGATCAACTTCATTCATGTCATTTAACCTAAAAAAATATATAAGAAACTTCTCGCGTCATCATATCATTTTATTTATCAAAATACAAGTCTCTGGAGTAGTTTCATTTAATCAATTTAAAAAGTCGACACGACTCATTAAGTAATATTTTGGACGTGCTTATTGCGAGCATCAACAATAATAATATTTCCCCGATGACAATTAGATGGAAATAGTCTCCGAGCCTCTCATTATTATGAAACCATAGACGATTGTCGATTTTCTTCACACCTTAGGCCGAGTTATAACCTTTAATTTCCAGACCATTAGTTACGGCTATTTTGCTGTGTTACAAAATCCTAAACCAATCCCTTCTCGTCAGAAAGTCCCCAGGATGGACTGATATTCTGTATCCCCCATGGCTCTTGTTTGGTCAGCTTTTAGCCATCCACTTTCACTATTCTAGAAGTCTGTTCATCATCAATAGGAAAAGTGGAATGGTAAACAAGAGGACAGGAATGAGCTTGATAGACTGAGGTATCCATCATCGGTCTTTGTTGCTCAATTAGCATTGTGACTTCTAAAAAGAATGCCCCAGGGTAAAACTTGGTAACGTTTTATTTTTAGCCTTCCTATTTTTAAGGACATCGCATGGTAAGGATCGGTTAATTGGGCGTTGCAATACACCTGATAATGCATTTAGACATTTCTCTCTTTAGCATTTGTAGGTCGTGTGATGGACGATCTCCAGTTGTGCTTATAAAGGTATTTGTTAGCCTTGATCTTCTTTCGGTCAACCAGGCTCGAATTTAAACCATATAAAACCACATCAGATTTGATTAAATCCAACGGAATTTAACCATAGGGTAAAACAAAAAGAAAATGTAAATCCACAACGTTGTAAGGTTGCAGCCTGGTTGATGTTAGTAAAGCCAAAGTAGAGACCGACCATGCCAACCGATCGTTGAATCTTAAACATGCTGAACGAATGCATTAACCATCCATGACCGACTATGATGAGAGAACAGGGATTACCGAGTAATAGCCCTAGTTTTTTATCTGTTTATTCATTTGATGAATGGAAATATTTATAATTGCAAGCAGATTGAAATTTGACTTTGAATCATTTTTGCTAAATGAGGCGATGAGAACACAAGGCACGAACGTGTAAGCAGGTTAAGAGCCTCTTTGCTTGTAGTAATTTGATATAATGTCGATATTATTAGATATTAAGTGTCCGACACGCGGGATTTTGGCGTATAGGACATTCGTGTTGCTAACAGTTTCTTGTCGAATCAATGGCCAGTACAAACACGACAACCCCCCCGGTAAAACGCGGACATGTCTCAACTCTTGTGTCCGGTTCACTGCCGAGTTAAGTTGATATGGACGGTTTGGTAGTAACGCTTGACATACGGGTGGCAACTTAAGACAAAGATGTAATTTTGAACGAAAAAAAAATTGAGCCTCCATTTTTAATCGTAGAAATGTTTGTTATAATGAACACTGTTAATTGTTCGTAGTTGAGACATGTCCGCGTTTTATCGAGGGGGTTGTTGTGTTTGTGCTGGTCATTGATTCGACAAGAAACTGTTAGCAACACGATTGTTCTATACGCCAATTCAAATTCAAAACTTCAAACAACAACAACAACAACAACAACAACAACCAACAACAACAACAACAACAACAACCAACAATAGCAGCAGCAGCAACAACAACAACAACGAGTTCATAAGAACAACAACAACGATGACAACAACAACAACTACGGCAATAACAACAACATCAACAAACAACAAAGTAATGGCACTTGAAGGAAACTGATTATCATGGTCACATATCGAATGCAATAATTCGCTATATATTATTATTGTCTTACATTTGATAATACAAAGAATATCAACTAGATGTTCCAATTATGAGAGTTTGGAGATGCAGGAAAACGCTTTCTCGCATGAGAAGTCTTCCTTAGCAACGCTCGTGGCAAAATTGTCTCCTATAAGCACGGAACAGTACAAGTACAGATTTGACGGAATAGGGACATGTTTTTGCATTAATTTTTAGCCTGAAATTAAAAAAACGGCAATGTTTTAACGGAAATGTTAATAAGAAGATATTAATATCGATTGATAGTCGTTATGATTATCGCTGGCACGTATTACCATATTTTATCACTGGCATACTCTCTATCTAGCCTATAACTAGCTCTTCTCTGGTTTCCTTTCCCTACTTCAAATCCCCTTCAGTTCATAACACAATTTCTTACTCTCGAAGGTAATTTAAATGTAAAGCATTTGCTAAGTTCTTCAATAATTAAACTTTCTTTCTCCTATTAATTTCATCACCTTGGTAAGCAAACTTTAGAATTGATGAGAAAGTGTATCGTTAGGGAAGAAGAAAGATTAAAAGTGCGTTTTCATTAGTGGCATTCTGAGCTGTTTTGTTTGCTTGGTCGTATTTGAACTGGAAAGTCTAATATAGTATATTGACTTGCTACCAGTTATTTCAATTGCAAATACTCGGTTATTTGATAGTGATTCAAAAGGCCTACCAGTAAAGAAGAAATAATCGCATACCTAATTTGCAGAAAAAAAGCGGAGATAAATGAAATTAGGAACCAAATTAGTGCGCATTAAAACATTGAAATTGAACCTTAGCTGTGGGTAAACTACGGCTCACAATTAAATGAAGAACATGGATGAACTGCTGCATTTGCACGGTATTTTTAGACACAAAATGAGTCTGTTATTGCATATGTACCCTTTGCATGCACTGGGACACTCCCAAATGGGTTTCCTTTGCAATAATTGATGAAAAATTATTAAGAAAGTATCATTTAGACACACTATAATAACAATTTGTTACATATTTTACGATAATTAAACATAATTGTGTTCCCGAGACAAATCAATTTAATATTCTCGGTATCTCAGTGTTCTCAACGTGGTATATTCATGTTACCAACCTACTTAACTCTGCGCCATTTTTAATTCACCTAATTGATTAATCATACGGTAGATAATGTTTTCTTAAATTGGTTATACATGTAGACTATCCCATAAAATAAACCGTGCACTTGAGTTCCCACGATTAGAGACAAATTAAAAATTGAAGGAAACCTTTTATGTTAAGCATCGGGACTCGGTGTAAAATTACACAACAAAAAGATTGTTTCTTTTGGAAATAAACCTATTGTAATAATCTTGTTCGACATGGAATTATGACAATAGCAATAAAAAGAGCAGTAGAATAGAGTATAGATCAGGGTCTTGTTAGAAACCAAAAAACTGATACAAGCAGTATTTATGGTATTGGAGAAGATAAATACAGTGGTGAAATTGATTAGAGTAGCAACCGCATCAGAAATTACTTAAAATAAGATGTTGATCTCAAGTGGGAGCCTTCGGGCTCGACTTGGAGTGTTGATCGAAGGGAGCATACATTACATCTCGAGAGGGGAAACGGTGACGGATTAAGCGAAAAACACTTGACAAACTTAAAAGACTACTTGGTGTACATAGCCAGCCTTTTAAAACGAGCACCAACATTACACACATCAGTCATTTTTGTACGTTTGTTCAGCTTAATGCTTTCAATACGTCTTGTCTGCTGAAACTAAAGCAATGAGTTCAATCCGTCTGAAAGAGCAGGTTCAACCAAATAGCGCATTGGTTCAACAACCACAGGTGGATTGGGGAGATATATTTCAAAATAACAACTAAGGCGGGAAATTGTATCTCAAAAATATTGATACTGACACTTTTTTACTTAATTTTCATATCTATTTCGAATATACTATTGGAATGTTACATTTTGACAGGTATTTGAAAAGGTTACCACACGAATAGTATAACAAAATTAGCAGACTACACTTTTAAAAACAGTATGCAATGGGTTAATGTTACTAATCAGTACAAATAATTAAAGCAAAGAACTAATGTTGTTGTTACAAGTCTGTATACCTGCTGGTCTGTTTAGGGTTCTAAGTGGGAGTTTACCTATAGTAACATACACTATACTTTTTTTCGATCCCTCTCAAGTAGGACAAAATGTGAATTTATTAGAATAACAATGAGGATCATTTGAAATTAAATACCTAGAAACTAGCTCCAATTTCGGAATCGTGTTTTAACCGATCCTGGGGAATCAAGGGGTTTAGATATCATGGATTTCTTGCAGACCACGACAAGACTATGTTATTGTTTGAGGATCGTATTTCAGGACAAAAGGCAAAACCAACAGAAACAAGTAAACAATACTAGGGGGCAAATATATTCATTTATGCCGAGTGTACCGAGTCGATGTTCAAGTAAAATTCCATTATGATCATAAATTGCTGGTTGTTTTAACCCTGTGTGTACGAGTGCAATTTTTGACTGATTTCGTGTCATGCAAAAAGAACTACGGCGACAGAATAAAAAAAAATACGGTCTTGATTTTAGCTAGCTGATTTATCTCAAATATAATAAATGTATCTCAAATTGCTTTATAGTTGCAACATCATCAAAATGGTTTCCCGTTCTGTAGAATGTTTCTTTTTTAGAAAAATGTCAAAGCCCTTTAATTTGGGCTCAGAGTAAATTCCTAAAGCGTGCGCACATCTTCTTCGTATTTACCATAAGTCTATATTTAATGTGAACAAATTCTTGTTGAAGTCGCACCATGCACATAAAGTATCAAGAATTCTGTCTCAATGACTACCAAATTCTAGTTTCAATACTGAAGTGTCTGTGAAATTATTTATTCTTTTCGCTTTTGAAAAGCTGCCGATTCGAAAAATTGATGAGGCGGAAATGGGAATGATATAGTCGAAAATGTGATTGATGTCGCAGGAAAAGTAGACGTGAAAAGAATAGCAAAACGTGCAGGGGATACTGACGGTTCAATGTACAAGTAATACCACAAACATGTATTTGTGATGATCGGGATGATGATGACGAGTATGAGTGTTAAATAATTCATAAATGATAGTGTTGAAGACATCTGTTTTTTGTCCAAAAATGATGAGGAAATTATCTCACTTTTTTGTTATTCTTAAAACGTACGTCAAATGTCATCAGGATGTCAAAAAATTCTATGAATTTTCGAACAATGTGACAAATGAAAAGATGCTTTCATCTATATACAACTGTGACTAGCCGCGCTGAAACATATTAATAAACAGACGGTCATATTTATATGATATTTTCTTAAGGGAGCACAACAGTAGGTTGTTTACTCTTAAAAGCAGGAAATATTCGTTTTATTTTGGAGAAAATATTCATTCTCAAAACAATGTCTCTTGTGTTTCGTAATTGCCTAAAATTCATAGAATATTCGGAAGAGAAGCTCGATGCACAAATTGAAGTGATCTCAATCAAAATATTCACCGTAAAAGTTCATTTACAGACATGGATTAAATCTAGCAACCACACTTTGGGTCTTGAATTTTAAGCTTCATTCATCGATGTTTTCATCAGGTTACCTTTTTGGCGGGAGGAGTATTCTACTTAAAAGTGATACCTGTTCCTTCTGATCAATATTCTGTCCTATATACTCATGATACTATCTCAAACTCGATGTTACACTTTGCTCGTGTATCTTAAATCGTACCCAGGGGGCAGAGGTCAATAATTTATAGAAGATTGTTGAGTATAAGGTCGTTGAACCGAACACACGAGTGTAAAATTTGGGTGGAAAGTGAATGTAAAGTTTGGCAAGAGTAAAGTTTTTACCAAGCGTGTCAGATTTGGGCGGAAAGTGAATGTGATTTTGTGTCAACAATGGCAACAGGGAACAGCCAAATCCATGGACCTTAATGGGTTGCTCCTTGGTTTCCGTTCTCGATACCTCTTAGTACGTACTTTATCACTTTAAGGACACGTTTGAACACTTTTGTCATTTCTATAGCATCCATACATATTTACGGTTTGAATAGTTGGAGTGGATTATTTTCAGAACAGTTTGACCTCTTAACTACTTCTTAAAACCCGAGTTTTTTGTGGCCTGTGTTTGAATTAGTTCAATTTGAGAGTAAATTAGGTGAAGTCACTGCATCAAACTAGTGATAAAATGCGATTAAACTAGCCTTTGCAAAATTTACGATGTAAATTTGGACTCAAATTTCGTATAAATATTCAATAGGAACAAATGAAAATTCAACCACATTCATTTACTCACCAAAAATTTAATTACCATGAATAATTTTTCGAGACCTAGGCCTACTTTTCGCTGTTCAACTTAATTGTTGGCACTATTGTATTAACAGTGGTGTTGGTTTCGAGTTTCTAGCTGAAAAACTCAATGTTTAGTACTAAGAAAGTATTAAAAAATTGAGGCACATTGACTCCATTATCAAAAAGAACCAAATCGATAACACAAAGTACAATAATGAGCAAAGAAATGTTATCTATCCTATTCCATCCTCGATATTTTGACGTGCATTAAAATTACGCCTCAAACAAAACATACACCCGTCTCTAAGCAGAAAAAATAACATTTAGAAACATCTTTAATGTATCAAAATTATACTGGAAAAATACCGTTCTGGTGAGCACTGTTGAACTTTAATTTTCTCTCCAAAATTTAAGTGGCACACAAAATGTAAAAAAATATAGACTTATCGACACTTCTGTCACGAGATTTCGCACCGAAAAAAAAATGAGTGCAAAAGCCTTTAGGGGAAATTGATTCAGCTTAAAAGCATTTATAGATGAAAATTGATATTATTTCAAAATATTAAAACTGATTTTCCTGCCCAATTTTTTTTTCTGAAGCTAATAATTCATGTTGCACATATATAATAATCAGTGGATTATTTATATCTAAAGTGCCTGAAGGGTTGAAATAATAATGAAAATAATAAACATAATGATGGTAATAATATTCATAACATGCAGTTTATATGACATGTCAGAATTTTGTCATTAAATTGCGTCGAATTTGCCCAAAGGGAGTACAGTTTTGCTGTATTCGATTAGTGATTTTGCGCGCTGGTCTTTTGTGAAATATTATTCTACTTGCTATATATACGAATGTTGATGTCTGATTATTTTTATTAGGCTAAACATTCTTCAGAATCATTGTATGTCAACTGATACTTGATAGTAATAACATACTTCACGTTATAACGTTAAGTAAATACAGAATAGGATTGTCTTTTATTATGTCTGTCGCTGCCAACTATTCCCACTACTATACACTGCGTAATGTAATTACATTTTTTGGTTTGATTTGTTTATTTATACTCTTTGGTAATTTGGGGAATCTGTTGATTGAAGATCAAACAGCGTACGTGAAACCATTGGGTTCTCTGTACATTAATGAATTGTTTTATTCCAAAAAACATCCTTGTGAGTGGTATAATTTGAATATCTAAACACGAATAATGATGTTTACTCATTTTGTTGTAAGCAAGCAACATCTATAATCTCCAGTAGTGTTTTTATCTTACATTTAGTTCTAGAAACACTCTTTCTAAGCAAACATAAATGCAATGCAGACATATCATGTCAAAACATGGACACGTTAAACATGGTTAAATTGCCTTCCCCCTCTTAGATACCTCCGTCATTTTCCAGTTATGACAGTCCTTACCAAGATACCGATAAAGGTAGCTAATAGATAAAATATTATATAGTTACCTTTAGGTCAAAACCTACTTCTGTCATTTTGTTTCTTAGACGACTTTGTTAGTATGGTTTAAAGTCCCGTAGGTCAGTATTAGTACAGCTTGATAGAACCGTGTAGACTCACAATTAACTCTCCTGACTGATGTTCATATTTTAGATTGAGTATCTTTCCCCCTCTCTTACAAGATTAATTTCACGAGTGACCTTAAGAGGACTGACCATTACTAGCACATACCCTCTAGCCAAACTCTGCATGTACTGAAAATTTCGTCGTAAGAAACAATTATGTCAGATTTATATATGGTTGTTACTTATGAAGCTATTTCAGATAAACCATGAGACTGTGGCAAATGTGCTGTAGTGATTGCAATTTCTCGATTGAGCCTTATTTCTCGATTGATTCTGATTTCTCGATATGAGTCTAATTTCTTGATTGAGTCTGATTCTCGATTGAGTCTGATTTCTCGATTAAGTCACTAAAATATACATTTCTCGATTGACTCTCTCTGAAGATTGTTTTCATCTCTTCCTATTCCGCACCCATCATTCCTTCCTTAACATTTGCTCCTCCTCACTCTGATTTCTTCTGTCTTCACACTAGTTATCCAGCTGCCTCTGACGCATGACTAGACTGGGAATCGAACCCTACCCCAATCCCTCCTTTCAATCCTAAAGTCTGCTCCCCTCCCAAGGTTCGAATCCGTAACGCAATTCAAAACCTTGTAATGTCTTGCCAAGAATCTAGTAGTAGATGTAGCACTCGCTCTCCTCCTCCTGTTTTATCAACCTCTCTGTAACCAATTACTAACTATATTAACTATCTTTAACAACCCAATGTGCAATAACAATTATTAATACAAAAAACTATTTTGTGATATGAATGTATACTACTTTTTGTACACCAACCCCAAATACCTTCCTTAATTTACCTAATGTATTAGGTGCAGAAGTTACTCAACAAACTGCGACACCAGGAAGGTGGTGACGCCGCTGATGACTTTTCTCATAGTAGTTGCGACAGTGGACATGGCGACAGCGACCGGGACACGCGAGAGTCTAATGGCACAAACAGTATGTCACCTGATATCAACGAGTTGCAGAATGGAAGAGCACAGTCCTACCCCAGATTAGCACCATTGGCACAAATAAGTGGGAGAAGTAGGTATTCGAGCATGACAAGTGAATATATACTCCATTGCTTAGCGACGAGTGATTGGTTTTTAGCAAATGACGTAGAGCGATTTTTGTTGCGATGGGAAAAGCGCGCTACCTGATTGGTCAAAAATATCAATTGCTCGTCACTCAGCGATGGAGTATAAATTAAGTTTTAGAGGTAGCGATTTCTTACGCTATAAGGCTTATTTCGACGCGTACGCCAGGCTACTCAATTGTACAAGAGTGATTTTGAATTACTTGGCGTTCGCATTGTAATCTGCGTTCGCGTAATGACTCTCACTAGAGAGATTGCGATTTCCAAACGTACGTATCGAACGTACGTGGAATCTATTCAAAATCACTCTCCTGTGACGGGATTTGGAATAGATTCCACGTAGGTTCGATGCTACGTTTGGAAATCGCAATCTCACTAGAGAGATTTCGATTTCCAAACGTACTTATCGAACGTACGTAGAATCTATTCAAAATCACTCTCCTGTGACGGGATTTTGAATAGATTCCACGTAGGTTCGATGCTACGTTTGGAAATCGCAATTTCACTAATATCTGGACTTGATATAACGCCATATATAGCACAATTGAATAAAGATACTTATTCTAAACATGACAAGACGTGGATGACTTTGCAATTACGTATTTGATCTTCAACCATGCAAAGATCCTCCCATAGGGACTATGTAATCGAGAGAGTTTCCGTTAGAACCCCTTTCCCGCGAGCACAAACGTAATAAACTTGAAGGTTTATTTAATTATGTTTCGTCTTCAAACATTAGTGAGATTTCATAGGATCTGGTCGTGGACCTCATTTACACAGGCTCATTCATCTCTGTGTCCAACTTACACCCGAGGCGTACATGTAAGCATGATCTATACATAAGTACCGGTGCCCCTTTTCCACAAGCACAAACGTATATAACTTTGCATCATCTTCAAACATTCGGACCTCATTACTCTTCAGTTAATTCTCTCTTTTTTAACTTATACCGGAGGCGTATAAGTACGGCCCATATACTTTTCCAGCAGAACCCCTTTTCCCACAAGCACAAACATATCCAAATTGACGTCTTGTTTAACATTACATCGTCTCCAAACATTAATGAGGTTCCCCAGGACCCCATTCTGGGCCCCATTTACGCTTCACTCTATTTCCAACATACAATTCCAACTCGGCGCATGCATGTAACCATGGTCTAGCGACAATTCTGTTTACACTCCAGTTGACACGACCAGTTGTTAATGAATAAAACAGCAACTCGCTAAATGTGTTGAAAAGTTTCAAAGTATCTCAAAGAGTTCTTCATGTACACACTCAGCATATACGTTGATGATAAGCCACACATACTTACAAACCCCTTTAGGTCTTGTTATTTTAAAGCGCCGCATTGGACCCCTTCTTACACATCGATGCTGTAAGGTGGTTAGCACGCTCTGTTACCTTAACGATCAAACAGCCGTATGGAGGCAGACTGATGCAGGGCACTACTGGCTCAATTTGTCTTAACATTTCTTTCTTGATAGCACATTAACTACCACTGGCACTATCGTATAACCTATTTGAGATATTTTCCAAAACAAACACACATAACCAGTATTGGTAGAGTGGTTCTTGAAAGATGCCAGATTCTTGTCTTAGTAATGTTACCATGGTTATGTACGTAGTATCCAAAGTGGAACACCCTGTGAAACATCTTGTTCCTCAATGTTCAGGTAGTACGCCTCTAAGTATGCTACCTTAAGATAAACAGGAAAAGGTCAAACGGCTATAGACCTAATTGTGCTTGAGGAGAACGGTGGCGTAATTGGATGCTTTTAGTTGCAACTTAAAGAGACAACATATTTCTAGTAGTATCGAAAGGAGAGCGGTTAAGTGTCTCCCTTATATTACCACAATGAATATGTCTTTATGTATTATGGTTTATGATATGAATTCAATGTTTTGCTCTGATCTCAATCTAAAGCTAACCCATTTACCACGACTCAGACATTTCTTATTCACATTCTGGTGGAAAAATTAGAACACACCATCACATTTGTACAAATTAATCTAATAATTTTAACCCTTTGAGTGCGAACCAAAAGGAACTACATTTGAAAGGTTATTCAACTCATACATCACTAGGACATGTCAGGATATAGATATTTAAACCTAACATGCATTTCCATAAACAGAACGACCTTTGATTGTTTTGGATTTTGGGTACAAAAACTCATTCTCCCACACCTTGAGGTCAAATTTTCAGCAATTATTATTAAGGGGGAGGGTAAGCCTTGTGTCATCGACAATAAGGCAATTTTGGTGCACAATGGTTTCAGTTGAGACAACTCAAATTACTTTATGTAAAATTTCCGTTTTTTGGTGTTACAGGTTTGATGAACGCAGGAGGAGAACGTGGGAGCTACGCGGCAAGTAGTCTATGCACCCCAGAATGTCGTACTCTAGGACATTCAGACCTCTGTTGGAGTCAAAATACCATCAATGGAAGACCAAAGGCAGATAGTTTCTCAGGTGCATCATCGAGTCAATCTCGTACCCTTCCATCAGCGGGACGATCAGCAGCTCGACATCAAGATCACGCTGGTGATCCTAGACTGCGATCGTCTGGTGTTGGTAGAGAGTCTCCGTCCCGTCAATCTTCTAATTCACGAGAATCTCCCAACCAACTTAGTGTTCCTAGTGCAAGAATGGGAGCACATACAGCAGTAGCCTCTCCTAATCACAATCAAAACAGCGGTCAAAGAAGCGGGCAAAGCACCGATCGTAATGCATCTAGTCCGTCCAAAACTGACGCTGGAGCAGGGCGAGGAGGAGGTGCAAACACACCTGGTGCAGGACCTTTGACCCCTATTAGTGAACACCCCGAAGATAACCCATTTGATCATCGAGGTAGGACTCATAGAGGGGATAAATCTTCGCGGGGTCGCGGTGGGAAACCTCGAGCTCAAACTGATCATGGGCGTATCAATAATAACTATCAACCAGATGATAGGCAACAAAGAACTCCAACTAATGTTACATTTAAAGATGACAGAACATCAACTAATCCTAATGGATCCTATTCAACGAATAGATCCAGTCATAGACATGCTCCTTCACCATTATCAAACAATATCAGAAATAATGTACAGCATGGTATGATAGTGGAAGCCAGTGGCTATGGTTCTCATTCTAGCGTATCAAGTGAATCGAGCAGTGAAGTGAACTCTCACGGTGGGTATTCATTAGACGATTTAGATGGTGTTTTAGAAAGATGTGATATTCCAGGTATGGATGCAACAATTACTATGGACAAATCTGACCAGGTGCCTTTTACAGACTGGGTGTAGCACCCCCTGGTGTTGTACTTAGAATAGATGAATTAATATTAATTTTATCGGGTGTAGCTCTCCCTGGTGGAGTTTATGCTATATAAGTTGATGTAATTGTCGACTTCAGTCTATGCAACTGATGATTATCAACGCTTGTGCACGCGGACCATTTACATGCAGACGACATAATTTGACAACATTTGTGAATATTTAAAACGATTTTTATGTTCCACATTTAGCAAAATTGTATCAAAATTAAATTGTATTGATAAAAAAGCCTAATATTTTGTCCGTGGTTCTTGAGATCAAACAATTGCTGTGTAAAAAATACCTCAATAACCACTAAGTGACTTTAAAAATGTTGTCTTGTATCTATAAATGTCCGCGTGCGCCAAGCGTTAAAAGATGAAATCTGCCGATGGCGATTTCCGCGCGTAAATTGTGTTGTCTGCAAGTGGTCTGATGTTAAAAAGCATGACTGTCTTGACATGATTGTTGAACTAGATATAATATGATAAAACAATCATTTCTAACGTGAGGGATCACGTAGTTTAGTTTATCGTCTGCCTGAAATGGGCTATTCCATTTGAAATCCATACCCCTGTGGAAGATTTTGTTGGAAACATGTTCCACAGAGGGAGTATGAATTTTGAATGGAATTAGCACATTAGGCAACTTTATCTGAATTTCATACACTCTCTGAGAAAGATTCAACCTGAATCTTCCACAGAGGCAGGGCGAGTTACAAATGAAGCTGCCTAATGTTCTAATTCTATTCGAAACTCATACTCCCGCTGTGGAAGATATTTCCAAAATCTTCCACAGGGGTAGTGTGGACTCAAATGTAATAGCCCAGTTTGCCATCTTGACATATCAAGCATGGCGGGTATTGGTAAAAGTGACATCAGTCTAAATATGAAATAACAGAAGTGTCGTAGCGGAAAGAGCCATTGACAAACACAAAAAGGGTACTTCACACAAAGTATATAGAAATGTTAACCTTTCGTGAAGGAGGCAAATGTTTTTAAAATGAATTGTGATTTGAAGTGATAGGTATTGTCTATATTATTATGCAAAATGCTATGATAATTACTTTTATATTGTGTATAATGTTATCATACAGACAAGCTCCCAACCAAGTTGGGCGTAACTAGGTTTTTTAGCTGTGTTATTTATTGAACAAGTACTCCGTGATGTGAAATTTATATACACTTGTTCAAAAGATGTTGGTCAACCTTTTATATAAGGCAGACCATCTTCATAATGTGAGTGGTTCATGCCCTTGCTGGCTAGAGGCCTATAGATGTCATTGTCTAAGCTTGGATGTCAATAGCGATACTAGATTATATCATCATAACACCTTCATGTCGCCGTGACAGAAATGGATGGACACTTGGCTGTCAAAACCCTTTCTTTTAGCACTTCGTAAGCGAGATTATTATCACTCACTGGCTTTTACTTGAAGATACTTGCTAAAAATGTAAACAGACGTTTATTTATGAATTATCACTATATTATGAATACAATGATACAATAATACAAATTAAACTCAATATTATTTTGTCAGATTTTGCCGCATTTATTTTTGTCGAAAAGGTGTTATACACTTTAAACGTGTTATTTCACCATGTAAGCAGTATACCTGTTACGTTTTCATGCAAAGTCATGCCGAGAGTTACAAAGATACCTCTTCAAATCAGGTCATCTTAAGGGTCCTCTTTGATCCTGGCTCGGGCATTATTATCAAGCCTATAATACTGCCACATATTATTTACCCTTTTGTAGCGATACAGCCTGGCGAAACTAAAAATACTAGTAATCAGTAATCACACACTTTTAACTTATAGAACTCGACAATGTGTGTAAAATGTTGGCTTAGCACGCTTTAAATCATAATTAAAGATTTAACACATGCCTTTTAATTTCCTGTTTTACAGCCCATATTCGATCAAGAATGTAGCATATTTTGACATTTTGCGGGTAAAAATGTGGCAATGTTTATTGTGCTGAAGAACAAACGACATATTTTGCATAAGTCGTTTTAAATAATATGCATATTATGCAAAATATAATTATGCATAATTATCAACATATGATATTCAAATGCTGCATAATTATAGTAATGCATTTTATACCTTGTAATGTAATGGATTATCTCTTGCTGGCGAAAAAAGACATACCAAAGAATATATACAAAAAAAAAGCAAGGCAGAGTGAGTTTCAGCAGTCACGTGGTTAAATGATAGGATTGGCGCTTTATTTTCCCGCGTAAAAAGTTGGCCTGATCTATTTGATAAGGCACACTGGTTAACAGCCTTAGCGTCAATTCTCAATCGTTGTACTCTGCTGTTATCGATTGTTCAGCGTACTATATACACCCAACACTTGCATGGACACGCTAGTGGCCCGTTTTTCATCACTTAAAAGGAAGTATGTTGAATAAAAGCTCAGCAATTAAAGGGAAAAGTGACTTTCCACCGTATATTGAAACATCCTAAGATTTTTTTACAAATATGGTGAAGTAAGAGAAGCTTCTATACATAGCAAACTCAGCTTTGAACTAACAAAATGAAGGGGTAGAGTTACACGATTGAGAGTTAACTCCTTTAGCAATAATTTCCTTTCATTGGTCTTACAGAGAGAAGGGTGTATAAAAGCGTCCGTTTAGAATTCACTATAATACCTTATCAGAATAGAGGCCGCTTCTTCTGACATGTCCCAGCCCTGCCCTTCTTTTCTTCCTCATAATAAATTGAATCATTTCATATGCAACGCGTATGACGCAAACCTCTGCTCTTGGGGTTTGGTGATTTTCACGTTTTAGTTTTCCTCAGGAGAGAGTGGTGTCGAAAATGATTGGTGCAAGAAACCCTAGCCGAATTCGATAGCGAACAAATTGCTTTCAGTGTTGATGCGTGGCCGACCCATATTCTTAGCAAACCCCACTTTATCCATCGCACCACAATACTGTCTTTTTGACGCGAGACTCGCTTATCATTACGTGCCCAAGATTTCACTCCGCTCATTACAACCAAACTCCATTTAATGTATATGAAATACTTCCACGAGTTAGGTATGAATTTAAAACGATACAAATCAAATTTAGGTAAAGTGTGGTGTTAGCAATCTTACTGGTTCCGATTGAAAGTGCCAAAAGTGGTCACGTTTTTCCTTTACAAGTACTCTGTGTGTAAATGTCAAAAGCGTTTGGGTATGGACAAATAGTTATTAAGCCATCAATCGCAACTTGACTCGCCCCAAACAAATAATGACAATGCTTTAGAACTTTAAAAACTTAACTTGGCTACACATGTCTTTCTATATACTTCATTTTACTTTGCATTCCATTTTTTTGTGTGTCAATAAGAAATTAAGAACTATTTACGCTATCCATATCTGTCTTCATTTCTGGATAATTAGTATTAAGTGCGTGTAACAGTCTGTATGGACTATAATAGACCCTACAGACATTTTTTAATTACCAATAAGAACCACACAGGAACACCAGCCTGACAAAAGACTGGCAGCTCTAAATAGAAATGCAAAGCACGTAATGAAAGTGTGGCGCATCTAAGTTTTATTTCCTTCTTAATGTTGGTTCCTTGTAACTTTCTACAGTCACTTGTAACTATGACAACGTCACAACTGTCATGACTGTTGCTTCCAACTTAGCAGTGTAATAATTGTCAAAGTTGGAGTCATGGAAGTGACAATGAAACAAGACTAAAATAAAGTGAAAGTAACTTAGGTGTGGCTTCTGCTTCATCGGGCTATCATTCTATTAAAGTGACCTTTAAACCACAATAGTAGAAAAATAATACCGTACCTTCATCACAAAATATACTTACAAAATTTATAATAATCATACCTAAAATTAGTTTGCCAAGCCTTTGGTTATGTTGGTTAATGCATTAGGCCTACATATCATCAGAGTATACAGATTATACTCGTACATGTCGTATGAACCCTTCCCAAGAAATAGTCGCTGATAGATACAGAGTATAGTTCTAATGTCTAATGTGGTGCACGTGCTTCAAACACAAACACTAATTTTTGCCTCTTTCATTGTGGATAGAACTAATGAATTGTTAAATTTGTCTCTTAGGCTCATGTAGGAGGTACGCGACGACATCACAGTGCAAAGTAGCGACACCAGTTTGTCCCATATTGTGCTCATTTGACTCACAAAAACAATTCACGGCGCATTATTTTCATTTTTCATTTCTGCTTGTCTACAAAATCATATTTTTCTTGCATAATCCTCACTGTCTGCGATTATAGATTCATGCACAACAACACTTGGATTCGGTAATTGCCTAAAGCGTAAAACAATTGTGTTATAAGGCCAAATTTACATGATTGATTGAATCTAGTATGGTAGCTATATTGTACTTACATTATTTGTGCGCTGTTAGCATCCAGAAATCGCTGCTGCCAAACTCATTGCAAAAACCCGTCCTCATCATATTAACGCACATTTATGCTATTCCAGTCGAAATCCATACACCCCATATGGAAGACATGATCTTAATCTCCCACACATGGGGTGTAGATTTCAAATGAAGTCATTCAGGTTGAAATTTACACTCCCTGATGTGTGAAGGATTAAAAGGTCATGTCTTCCATAGGGGGTATGGATTTCAACAGGAATAGCCTATTAGTGATCTTTTTGAACAAATACGTGCCAAGTTTTACCTATATATTGTCCTACAGAATGAATGCATTTAGAATTTATTTGTGGAAATTTCAATAATTGTTTGACATTTGAGGGATGAATGACTTCAAAACTTTACGAGTTCACGAAATCTTGAAACTATGCATGTGATGGAATACCGTAAAACCCCGTCTACAAGCATTTAGAGTGCGTCTATTGAAAGCTCAATTAATCCAGGCGCCATTGTGGAGTTTGAGCAAATAAATTACAGATCCAAGCATTTACAAACAAGTATTATTGTAAGACCAATCTATTGTATTGGCATATTCACGCCTGTTTCATATTAATTGAGCTTTCATCAAAAACGCTATATATGCTTGTAGACGAGGTTTTACGGTATTGTTTGAAATATCAACCCGTATCTATAGGATTGGTAACCATTCAGATTCAAGTGATACAAGACAAGACTGTCACGTCTAAAATTTTGATCTTTTTATAATTACCTCTTGTGTTGTTGAATGTAATTGAAATGATAAAACTATAAATACCGCTGGTATTTCAAGTACATCCAATATTGCTTTTGGAAGAGCCAATAATGTAGAAAAGTGACATGTATACCAATCGTTCTTAAAACAGGTTGTAAGCTATCACCAACAAAGGTTAAGGTCTATGATAATGGTTGGAGTTAGGAACTGAGCAGTTCAAAATAGTGTGTCCAAATGTTGTGTACACAGGGCATTTATACATGACTGCCATTTTTTGTACATAACATTATAATAAAGGTATATTATGATGTACATACAGTGCAATTTTTGTGTATAAAAGTGTATTACAGGAAGCAATATGTTGCCGTACATTTTAGACGAGTTTTCCCAACCCTGTACTCATTGGTAATGTACACCATATATGTCAGTGTAAAATGTTTTTTCATATATTTTGACAACTGCATAGTCGCTTTATACATTTTAAATTAATTTCAGCTTTTTAGCCTCGACATATAGGTATATAGAGATAAATGGATGACAAGTTTGAAAGGCTTTAAGGGGCCGCTAAATTCACGGCTATTTTGTTTTTCTATTGCTGAGGACACATAAGCGCTTTATTACTACTTTCCAATCAATTTCTTTGCAATGCTGAAGACTGACCTTGGTGATCTTGATCAATGTTCTGGTTGTGAACAATCAAACATATATGCACAATTATGTCGGTCTTATTTTCTTCTTCTTTCCTTATGCTATGACATAGACAAAAACACGATGGTTTTCTGAAACATGGAGAATATATACCTTTGTTGATTTTAATAACTTTAAACATCACAAAGACGAATAAAATGAAGTAGAAAATGAAATAAATAGAAGAGAAACGAGAGATAAAGACAAGAGAGAATAAGAGAGGACGATAAAGAGAAAATGACATAAATCGTACATGATGAGTGATAGGCAAAGAATTAAGAGTGAAAGAAAAGAGCATGCGAGGGGAGGGAGAGAGAGAAAGAGAGTGAGTGAGAGAGAGAGAAATAATGCATACTAACTTACAGGAAAAAAGGCTACCATGCCGTTCCCTTAAAGTCAATAATAGTTGTTCTCGAAATAAACCCGCACATTAACCCTCGAAGCGTGAACTTGGAATTTTCTTACTGTAAAGATGAAATGTGTCGCCATCTTGCAACATCAGTTCAGTTTGCGCAATTTGCTCTCAGCCTTTGGCAAACTTCTAGAAAGAACTACGTGCATGGGTCTCAAAAATATTCACTGCCAAAATGTTCCATATCTATATTGTTTTGTAAGATGCAAAGTGAAGTTTGAAAAAATATGTGGAAAGTAAAAAATGGAATTATCTGAGGACAGTGCCATTTTGCACTTGGCGTACATTAATTTAAAGAAACTGGCGCGTTGTATCGGGTATTTTATGTCTTCTTTGATAATGAAACCGTAGTACACTAAAGCCAGGTGCTAGATGCAATTTGAGCAAAACGAGGGGTACACCGAACTCTTATATGCTCTCTAGATACAGCTACCCATGTCATGTTGAGTAAGTTGCATGCACTTTCATACAATTCAATAATACTTTCATCATCAATTGTTAATGGAATGGAATAGCCTCACTGAATTGCTTCATGAAAGAAAAGAAAAAAAGGAAAAGATACTGTACATTTTGTATTTCTCCGTAGAGAGAGAGACGTGTTTGCTTTATCTACATGTAGTACTGCATCTTCATATATCCCTTGTGGGATTTATCGTGAAATTCGTGATCTATTTATTTGTATGAGGTACTCCCGTGTACAATGAAAAAACATGATGTAATTCGCTCAGGTTGGCGCGCAAAAGTTGGCGAATCTACCAATTCGCCATTTCCATGCATCGTTATACATGTACTGTAACATGATGAACATAATATTTGTGTGTATTTTTGTTGACCAATATTTTTAACGTGTCAAGAATATTATGAGCTATTTATTTGATCCATGTATAGCAACTATATATAAACAGAGGAGCATAAAGGCCGTACTTCAAATGTTGTGCATGAACCGAGTTACCTCATAGCCCATGCAGCACATCTGAAGCATGTCTGCATTTCTGTTCATCTTGTTCATTCACCTATTCGACTTAAGGCTATCCGAATCCGACTACTTGCATTGGGTATCGCATATAATAAGTTGGAGCTAGCTTGATAAGCCTCACGTTCAACGTATAGCTTTAGACCCTTTCTTTTTCCGGGCAAAACTGTAATCTCAACCCCCACAACATGGTTCTTTGACCTTTCATTTACTACTATATAAAGAACATGACCCCAAGTGATGTTAGAAGAGCACTACTTCATACCCATACAGGCCCCTTGTGCATTTCTTTCAATAACTACGTGAGGGGCATTGAACCTATGTAACGGAATCATAGGAAACATAATGGCTTGTAAAGTGACATAAAAGACACGATTGAGAACCTAATTGCTCTAGGGGTAAATATACTCAAATGATTAAAAAACAAGAAGAAAGGTCCCCTATTTTATCCAACTTACTGAATGGGTTAATGCTGCGGTGTAAGATAATACGGTCTTAAGAGGAGTTGCACAAGTAAGAGCCAAGATAGAGATCATTGCTATGGGGTAGCCAATACTCTAGTGCAGAAAAAAGTACCCCTTCCTTGTTTCACATTCAACGAGGGTATCCTATATAATGTATAGTATTCACCTTCTTGTAATCAACACAAACCCCATGTAAAAGATGGGTATCCTTTTTGTTAGAAAACCCTAAAGGATCAAGTAAATTTAATGGAAAGGTTGCTGAAAATAGAAATTAAAAGCGCCATCTGTTGCGTTTCGGCAAAATGTGTATGCGCCCAAAGTATTATCGCTTAAACTTGGGTTTTATTTTCATGTTTAATGCTTTATTTACCACGATCCTCAAAGCACCGTTTTCATCTTGGATGATGAAGTGCTAGAAACGTTTAAAGCAGTTTTATCAATATTCAACAAAATCATCCGGCTATTTTATTACAGTTTGAGTCCCTTTAATTCCTTTTTTAATCAGTTAAAAAATGCACGCCTTTGAAAAACACGTCTTTTTTAACTTGGGAGTTTTATTAAGGGGGTTCTCAACGCTAAGGTGTGCTACCATGAATTATAAATACGTGAGTGTTGGTGCATTCTCACCATAAACCGAATTACCTAGCTTTGCTACCAAATTAGCTATTCCTCTAGTAAAGGATAAAAGCAATTCCTAATTTTCTGTGAATTATAGATATTTTTATTCGGTAGTTACTTTGGGGAACAGGAGACATGTGTTTCCTACTATCCCCTAGCCCTTTGGCCACTGTGTCGGCATCGACAGAAACACCAAGGTTGAATGCCAATATTAGCATTTCTACTTGTCTCGGGCTTCACTCGTGCAGATATTAGTCATGATGTTGTGCCAGGAGTTGAATTACCTCAATAATAAATTTGTTTTGTTTTCATGTACAAAAATATCACCGACCAAAGATTAGGGGATTTTTCAACTCTGATAATGATCACGTATTTATGCCATAGAACTGAAATTAGGTTGATTTTATTCTATTATTGATTTTATTCCATTTTAATTTTAAAATGATATGTATTAAACGTTCAAAACTATATCTTTAAAGGCTACTCCTTTAAAATCGACCTTGTACACTTTTTAACATGCAAAAACGGTAAACAAGGGGAAGCGAGTTCATGAGCTTCTCTTTTTATAGATCAGAAAGAAAGAAAATCGTGTGTATCACAACAAAATATTAAAGTGCCCTGTGGCATAAACGGTGTGATCGTTCAACCATCATAGGATATCTGAATGTTGAAATAATGTTATCACATTTTGCCCGTGTATTGATGTAGACAATGAAAACTAAAGAAGATATTATTATATCCTTATTGACATGTCTGGTGAAACCAGAATTATAATTAATGATGATTTAATCAAACTCGTTAAGTGTATAGCAATTTTACTTGCTGCTGTAAGTTATAGCAGCATTATGATGTACCCTACTGTATTGTATAATTATTATTTTTATTATCAATGTGTTTGTAAACTTTGTATTTATTACCAGAATATTATTAATAAATAATGTCTATGAAGAAACAATTGAATTGAAAATTGTGACATTTTGTGATGATATGTGTTGTCTAACTTGGTATACACTACTGTCAATAATTATCTAATTAATCATACCACACACACCTGTTACCTGACAAATTAAATTTGCGCTGATGACGTAATGTACTATCAACAAGAGGAAGATGATGAACTAGCATCACTTAAAACAAGAAAGTACATTGCATAGAAATAGTTATATGAAGGAAACGAGTGAAAGGCCGTATAATACCCATTTCCTAACGTCCAAATATTAATAAGCCAGGAAACTGGATTACGCTGTACGTTATTGCTTTCAGCTGCAGTATATTACGTGTTGTCATTACTAAGTAGTTGATGAAATCATGTGGTTATATAGCTGATATGTATTATGCTATCGTCAGTAGATAGTTGATGAAGTGTGCTACAAGCAGTAGATATTGATGAAGCAATATAAACGACGAACTGCTATCAGCAGTAGGTACATGCCATTGACGAGGTAGTGTGCAATACGTAGAAGACTATTGATGAAGTTGAGTGTTTGTCAGTAGATAGCTGATGGAGTAGTGAGGCATCAGAGAGGTAGATCTGAGATAGTTGATTACGCCAGTCGGATACCAGCTGCAAATAGTTGATGAATCAGTGTGCTACCAGCACTAGGTCGTTGATGAAGTATTATGCTATCAGCAGTAGATAGTTGATGAAGTAGTGTGTTTTCCGCAGTATGTAGTTAATGAAGTAGTGTGCTATAGTGGATAGTGGATGAAGTAGTGTGCTATCAACAGTGGATAGCTGATAAAATAGTATATGCTATCAGCAGTAGATAGTTGATGAAGTAATGTGCTTTCAGCAGTAGATAGTTGATTGTGATGAAGTAGCATGCTATCAGAAGTAGATAGTTGATGACGTAGTTTGCTATCAGCAGTAGATAGTGGATGAAGATGCAGTAATAGTTGATGAAGTAGTATTTCAGCAGCAATAGTTGATGAAATAATAACAGCTATCGAGCTATCGGCAGTAGAGAACGATGTAGTGAGATATGCTATCAGCACTAGATAACTGATGAAGTAGTGTGCTATCAGCAGTAGATAGTTGATGAAGTAATGTGCTATCAGCAGTAGATCGTTGATGAAGTAGTGTGCTATCAGCAGTAGATAGTTGATGAAGTAATGTGCTATCAGCAGTAGATAGTTGATGAAGTAATGTGCTATCAGCAGTAGATCGTTGATGAAGTAGTGTGCTATCAGCAGTAGATAGTTGATGAAGTAATGTGCTATCAGCAGTAGATAGTTGATGAAGTAATGTGCTATCAGCAGTAGATAGTTGATGAAGTAATGTGCTATCAACAGTAGATCGTTGATGAAGTAGTGTGCTATCGTCAGTAGATAGTTGATGAAGTAATGTACTATCAGCAGTAGATAGTTGATGAAGTAATGTGCTATCAGCAGTAGATAGTTGATGAAGCAGTGTATTATCAGAATAAACGATGAAGTAGAGTGCTATCAGCAGTAGATATATGTCATTGATGAAGTTGTGTGCAATACGTAGAAGACAATTGATGAAGTCGAGTGTTTGTCAGTAAATTAAAGTAGTATGCTATCAGCAGTAGATAGTTGATGAAGTAATGTGCTATCAGCAGTAGATAGTTGATGAAATAGTGTGCTATCAGCAGTATAGTTGATGAAGTAGTGTGCTATCAGCAGTAGATAGTTGATGAAGTAATGTGCTATCAGCAGTAGATAGTTGATGAAGTAATGTGCTATCAGCAGTAGATAGTTGATGAAGTAGTGTACTATCAGCAGTAGATAGTTGATGAAGTAGTATGCTATCAGCAGTAGATAGTTGATGAAGTAGTGTACTATCAGCAGTAGTTAGTTGATGAAGTAGTGTGCTTTCAGCAGTAGATAGTTGATGAAGTACTAAGTAGTATGCTATCAGCAATGTGCTATATGTGCTACCAGTATGCTATAAGAAGTAGATAGTTGATGAAGTATTTGTGCTGTCAGCATTAGATCGTTGATGAAGTAGTATGCTATCAGCAGTAGGTAGTTGATGAAGTAATGTGCTATCTGTGCTACCAGCAGTAGATAGTATATAGATGAAATAGTATGATATCAGAAGTAGATAGTTGATGAAGTATTGTGCTATCAGCAGTAGATAGTTGATGAAGTAGTTGTGTGATATCAACCGAAGATAGGTGATGAAGTAATGTGCTATTAGCAGTACTGAAATAGTTGATAAGAAAAGTGTACTATCATCAGTAGATCGTTGATGAAGTAGTGATCAGCAGTGAATAGTTGATTAAGTAGTTAGCTATCAGCAGTATATAGATGTAGTTGGCTATCATCAATAGATAGTTGACGAACCAATGCACTATCAGCAGTAGATAGTTGATGAAGCCGTGTAATATTAGTTGATTAGTTGATGAATTAGTTAAGCTGTAGATGCGGTTTTGTTTTATTTTACGTCTACAGACATTTGCCTTCAATAAAATTAAAATAAAAAACATTTTAATAATTATTGATAAGGTCTAGAATATCTTTAGAAACAATTACACAATCAACAAAAAACACACATATATACAAAGAACATTCGTAAGATTTTAGGGACGTTATCATGGTTATTTTCGAAATATTGAGGAAATGCATATCAATATCTAAAGTGTCATCTAAATTCTTCAGACATATTATTATTAATTCTTAAGTGAAAGTAAACGCAATATGAGAAATATGTCCAGTCGAAGCATGATTATGAGTTGCGCAAAGGTTTCAATATTATGAGCGTCTCTATAGCTCGAAGTTGACTTGATGTAATTTGCAAGTCCAGCAAGGTGCGTTTCTGTAGGCACATGAAATGTACAGGAGATTAATTCATTTAACGGCGTAAGCGAAGTTAAACATTGTAGAAATAATTCAATAACAATAAATCATAATAAGCGAAAGCAATTGCTATGAGGGAATGTCTGAAATACGGGATACATGGCTAGTTATAATTTTAATTAAAAAAAATGCACATATAAAGCTGTAAAGGTCTGGCTGAGTCAGTTAACAGTAAATTAATATTATACCTTGTATGAAATAAATATACCATCTAAAGTATACACAATAATATCACAAATTATATAGCAATGATGCATAAGAGAATGTCTCACATTGAATTGTAAGAAAATGGACACAAAACAGTAATCATAAATGGGATGATAATTGGATTTTCGGTGTCAAAGTTTGGGATTATGGTACTTGTTTTAAGAAATACAGAGGGCACGTGTTTTAGACGAAAATTAAGGTAGATATACTAGAAAATTTATAAAGATAAAATGAAGACCCAAACAATCGTGTAATTTAAATATGAGTTCTTCCACAATTTGATACCAATTTAATCAAAATCGGAGAATATTGTCTGTTTGACCCGTGTGGAGCTCAAATGTTGATCTTCGACCTTTTCGCTAATTAATACCGTAATTAAAAAATGATAAGTCAAAGTATATAATTTAAAATAGATTTTAACCAAATCTGAATAATTTTGAATTTTGACCCTTCTGTAAATTTTGACCCTGGATATCTCGGAATGCCCAAGGGTGATCACTGGGCACCTGTTACATAATATATTCTTATTCTATACACCTCAGACATCATATATAAAAGAAAAAATATTAGTCATACCTGTACCTAAATTTACACTCAAAATCAAGTTCTACCAGACTATGTAAAGTTTTAACAAACATTTTGCAAACATTGAACATAGAAAAATTCTAAGCAAGTAGCGTAATTTTCGTTGACCAAAGGCTACCAGAGTCATAACATAAACTAAACATCGCTGTGTATTGTTTTAAACACCTATTTTAACATTTACAGTGCATTCATAACAATACTGACATTAGAAGAATTTTTTGACTTCAACACTACTTAAAATTTGATCGCTTACCGGGAGCGCTTTCACAGTACCAACTGCGTCCTCAGCCGGATGTTATGGCTCTGATGGTTTATGGCTTGATTTTAACCAACCTTCGATGACGTCAATAAAAAAGAGCACTAGAAGAAGATGCCGTCAAAATACCTTGTCCTCGTCCAACTGGTGGTCTTGGGTACTGAAATAAAGGTTGTCCCAAACTGGATCTAAATACTGACATTGTTGCGAATCAGGTTCATGCAATGATTGTTTTATATGGTGTCTGTTAGTAAATTGATATTACTAATTAGATCTCGATTTGGATCAAATAAAGGCCATCAATTGAATGGATGTCCCCCGTATACCTACGGGCAAAATTACATTGAACAATTCTTCACCTCGGACTTGTATTCCCCCTTATGGCATGGAAAATGTTAGAACAATCACAAGTTTCATGTTTATTTTAGGTCAGAACTGTTGGTTTGTGATGTGCAGGTATCGAATTCTTGTTTCTTTAACCTAATGCATCGTGTACAATTTTTAAGCAAATTTGATCAACATCTGCAAGTACAAGCATGTACCCTTGAATTGCTACCAGCTTTCTAAACCATCATGGGAAATTATTTTTGGAAAGAAGAAGAAATTACATAATTTTTTATTGTACATACAAGGAAACAGAAAACGAAGAAAAAAGGTTTGACATCAAATTGGAATTTCATTTTCAATTGCCATTGAATGTTTTAGAAAGGAAACGCAGGCCAAGAGAGAAGGAAATTTAATTAAGGCAGTTCAAACATAAGTAAGACATTACAGGTGGTGAATTTCAAAAGATTGGTGATAAGTATAAACAAAATGCCATATGTATGCACTTGGTGCGCAATTATTTACATGTTTTCGATATCCACCTACTCGACCTGCTTCTATAAGCAACATGAAACCTGTCCTTCATTTGGACAAGAATGTAAACGTCTCTTATTAAAAATACCACAGTGGTAAATGCAAATATTATAGATACCACTGTGGTATCGGTAAATACCAACGGCAAAAAGGGTCGCCAATATACTATTATGCCAAGACTCTACATATTTGGACGCATTTTTATACACTACAACGTCCTGACCTAAAGTGTTAAGATGAAACGTTACTATCTTTCAATTTAATAAAATGGAAGACTTTGATGCTGTCTAGAGATCTGCAACAAGAATGATACTTTGAGGGTTAATAACGGATGGTGGTAACTTAATCTTCAAATTGTTACGTTAAATTTTATGGCAAGTGGAATATGGGTGATATGAGTTATACAGTGAATGCCATTTAGAGTTTCGTTTTTGACATTCTGATTTAATACGTATCAATGAAATAGAGCATTTTATTTTTTCCATATGGCTGACATTTATTCAATATTTCAGCAACGAAATGATAGAAATATTTTCGTTTTGATCAAGACATTATATGCTGATAGGATTTCATTTTGCCAAGTATTAGAAGAATTGATGAAAGTATGTTCCACTTTCGCTTTTCTGATTGTTACAATATTCAATCACGATAGATGCATGAGAGATATTCTTTCAGCTCATGTTCAATGTAAGCGGTCAAACAACTAACACACCTGTATTAATAAATGGGTATAGGGTGTATTATACACTGCAAAAATATTTTACTCAACATTGAGTAAAAAGGTGACAACTCAACATTTGAGTAAAAAATATTGAGCTCATATAGGTCACATCTCAACAAATGAGTAAAAACATTGAGCTCATGTTCAGTAACTTTTTACTCATTTGTTGAATCTTTGGGTGAGAGCTCAATACAGCGCCAATTGAATACTCAACTGTTGAGTTGTGACCTTTTTACTCAATGTTGAGTAAAATATTTTTTTGCAGTGTAGGTATTTGTAACATTATTGATAATACCGCTTTATCCGCTATCTAAAGCTGGACACTAGCATATCATTAATAATGTATTGCTTATAACACACTTTGTCACCAGTTATTAACCGCTGCTACACTTTTAAAACATTTTTGCTTCACACGATTTTCAAACCATGTTTTACCAACTTTACTCAATTCAGGTAAAAATACACCCCTTTAATAATATTGCTGCTAACACATTAGGTATCAACTTCTTACTTGTGATAGCTTTCTACTTCATCAACTGTCTACTAATGACAGCTCAGTACTTCGTCAACATCTACTGTTGATCGCACAAAACTTCATCAGCTACAGCTATCTAATGCTGATAGCTTACTACTTCATCAGCTATATAATGTTGATTCTACTATCTACTGCTAATATAGCACAATATTTAATAAAATATATATTGTTGGTAGCATACTACCTTATAAACTACAATATTTATGGCCGGCTAATATCTCACTACTACATCAACTATTTACTGAGGATATCTCTACATTACTGCTAGTAGCAAACTACATTTTGTATCTCATCAACTATCTTATATATAATACTAATAACAGAGTACTGCACTGATAGCATACTGCTGCATCAACTATCTACGCTGCTGATGGCGCTGCACCTCATCAACTACCTAACCATGATAGCAGACTACTTTACCAGCTATCTACTGCTAATATCTCATAACTTCAGCAACTATCTACTGCACTATCTAAACTGAGCTAAAAAAAAAGAAAATTTTTCACAACTTGTGAATCACAAGGTCATATCTTAAAATCCTGTCAATCAAAATGAACCAAAATTACAAACAAGATTACTTTAATACTCTACACAAAACACATGTCAGTAACCAAGCAGTTGTCCAACTGACACAGCAGCAAAAAGCACTGACACGGAACAGCTTCCTGGACAACTTTCACAGCCCAATGTTTGGCACCCAGCACAAAAATGCATACAAGATCCTGACACAGAGGATGAAACGGTGCTTCTTGCTGCTTTTCACACACTTTCTTCAAGAAACAGGTCTTGTTTAACACTATTCCACTTACTCCTTGGGAATTATCACCTGTGCAAGGATCTTTAACTTATTCTCACATATTTCTTGTGCTGGGTGCCAATTATTGGGCTGTGAATGTGGTCCAGGAAGCTGTCCCATGTCAGTGCATTTTGCTGTTGTGTCACTTGGATAACAGCTTAGTTACTGACATGTGTTTAGAGTAGACTATTGAAGTAACCCTGTGTGTAATTCTGGTTCATGTTGATGGACAGGATTTTAAGATATGACCTTGTGAAAAATTATAAGTTTCTTTTTGAGCTCAGTTTATGTTGATAGCGCACTGTTTCATCAGCTACTAAAGTATCTATTGCCGATAAACACTAGTTCATCATCTGTTTACTGCTGGTAGTACATTAACATCTGCTTCAACTATTACGCTGCTGATGCGCTGTAAGCATAAACTATCTCAGTTATCTATACCAGATAGCAGCATCTACTGTTAATATCTCATAACTTCAGCAACTATCTACTGCGCGGCGCGATAGCTCTAAGATCTCACTTACCTGATATCACTGATCAACTATCTACTGATATTACGTTACTTCATATCTACTGTTGATAATTCTGATCTATTTACTGCAGATCAACCTACTTCATCAACTATCAACAGCTGGTAGCAAATAAAAATAGATGGAATATTGCTTCATCAAATATCTACTGCTGAAATCTCATTATTTTATCAACTATCTGCTGCAGGTAGCACACTATTTCATTAACCATCTACTGTTGATAGTTAACTGCATCATCAACTTATTATTGATGAGAGTACACTGGAATGTCTATATTAAATATTGCGAATCGCCTCTTAAAAAATGAATGTGGTCTACATGCGCATGCATGACTTTCACGGAATCGACGATGACCTAAAAGATCATTCTCACAGTCATTTGCCAATTAAAATGTACTACAGGGAGAGCATAAGTCTGAACTTAATATGTGAAAGTTTGCACTTAAATTCATTTCCAATCCAATATCCTAATAATTTTTACAACCTCCGGGAAGAGAACCCGTGACCTCAAGCACCATAGGAGAGTTGAGTACCCTAACCACGGCGCCACGCTCGAATTTGATAGCGACAAGCTATCAATGATAGCGACAAGCTATCAATGATATCGACAAGCTATCAATATGCGATGAAATAAAAATGATTTGCTTGGTCAACTTCACCTTCGCCTTTTCAGATGCATATATCATCACATTTCTATTTGAATAACACTACTATCCCACAGGGATGACTTTGGTCAGTGTCAATAGCTTACAACATAAATGTTATACTTGAGACAAAACGTGACATCTATGCAAATCACATGATAGCCAGCCTGAGTATAACACGCCTTGCAAATCAATCTCACCACTCTCCCAAACCACCACTTTAACGCTGTGAAATTCATGAGAAGGATATGACAAGATTCATGATTTCACGTTGCGGACGGGCGGACTTTAGGTAAAATATTACTAGAGTCGTAAACGATGTGTGTTGTTTTTTTAAACTGTTTGTTTTGGGAGTTTAAAAGCACGATGTCTGCATACATCACGTCCTCACAAGTAAAAGCTGTCATACACACGTATGGTTTAATCTGAACCTGTATGTTAACCGTACATGTGAGTAAAAAGTAACAAGTACTGCCGGAAAACTGAAGGGAATTTCCATTTATCCACAGTATATTATTTTAGCTAGCAGCCGGATTGGCTATCTGCTGCTGATAACACTTTAATTGTCAGTTTACTTACAAGTGACAGTCTAACTAGTCTACAACTGATATACTGTTCCATCAGTAGTCTGGTTGTAATATTTGTTTAACAATTCGGGCAGGTGGTACACTGTCAAGTACTTCATGAAATGTATTGCTTAGATGCATTGGACATTGGCATTGGCATAGCACATTACATTAATTTGCTGCCTTTGTTGGAGAAAGAGGGAAAGTAGAGACAGAAGATGAAGTAGTTTACTATCAGCAGTAGATAGTTGATGAATTAATGTGATTTCAGAGGTAGATAGTTGATGAAGTAAATTAGTGAATGTTCTTTGTCATCCAGTAGTTTCAAACAGAGTTTTGGAATTAAATCTAATACTTGAACTTACTTTTTACAATTATCCGTTGCGTTTGGAACCACCAGACTTCATCAGTCAACCGACCCATTGGACTGGTCACGTGATAGACGGCTAGGTTGTGTGTGGTGACACCGATTGCTCAGCGGCTTATGTTGGAGAAACCAAACAGGCGCTAAAAACCCGTATTGGTCAACATAGGAGACCAAGTACCAACGAAGCGCAAAACTTCGCTATTTACCTCCATTTGAAGGACACTGGACACTCAATTAAGAACGAGGAAGTAAAAGAAGCCATTTGGGAACGCATTGAGCAACCATCACTAAACAAGAAAGGGGACCGGGACTTTGCTTTAACTTATCTCATGGATGAGACCGGGCCATCGGGACGATACCTAGCCGTCTATCATGTGACCAGTCCAACGGGTCAGTTGCCTGATGAAGTCTGGTGGTTCCAGACGCAACGTATTAATAGTTGCAAAAAGTAAGTTCCAGTATTAGATTTAATTCCAAAACTCAGTTGATGAAGTCTTTGTTCGCTATCAGCAGTAGATAGTTGATGAAGTATTTTGCTATCTTCAGTAGATAGTTGACGAAGTAGTGTGCTATCAGCAGTAGATCGCTGATGAAGTAGTATGCTATCAGCAGTAAATAGTTGATGAAGTAATGTGCTATCTGTACAACCAGCAGTAGATAGTTGATGAAATAGTATGCCATCAGAAGTAGATAATTGATGAAGTATTGTGCTATCAGCAGTAGATAGTTGATGAAGTAGTATGCCATCAGAAGTAGATAATTGATGAAGTATTGTGCTATCAGCAGTAGATAGTTGATAATGTAAGTAGTATGCTATCAGCAGTAGATAGTTGATGAAGTAGTTGTGTGATATCAACCGAAGATAGGTAATGAAGTAATGTGCTATTAGCAGTAAATACTTGATGGAATAGTGTACAGTGTACTATCACCAGTAGATAGTTGATGAAGTAGTGATCAGCAGTGAATAGTTGATTAAGTAGTTAGCTATCATCAACTATCATCAGTAGATAGTTGATGAAGTAGTGACCAGCAGTGAATAGGTGATTAAGTAGTTAGTTATCAGAAGTAGATAGTTGATTAAGTAGTAAACTTTGACCCTGGATATATGGGAATGCCTAAGGGTGCTCACTGACTGGGCACCTGTTACATTATATTCAGTTTTTTCTTAATCTATACACCTCAGACATCAACATAAAAATATTAGTCATACCTGTACCTAAAATTCACACTCAAAATCAAGTTCTACCAGAAAGTTTGTTAAAACATTCAACAGGTAGCGTATTAGAAATTAGCGTCAATTTTCAACAAGTAGCGTAATTTTTGTTGAATAAAAGCTACTGGAGGAATGGCCTAAACTGAATTGGTCTGCACATAAAGTAAACATCGCTGTGTAATGTTTTAAACACCTGTTCTAATTATTATATAACTGACATTGGTGCAAATCAGTTGTCATGTAATGATTGTTTTATATGGTGTCTGTTAGTAAATTGATATAACTAATTAGATCTCGATTTGGACCAAATAAAAGCCTTCAATTGAATTGATGCCCCCCAAATACCTACGGGCAAAAGCACATCGAACAATTCTTCACCTCGGACTTGCATTCTCCTTATGGCATGGAAAATGCTACAACAGTCACAAGTTTCATGTTTATTTTAGGTCAGAACTGTTGGTTTGTGATGTGCAGGTATCGAATTCGTGTTTCTTTAACCTAATGCATCGTGTACAATTTTTAAGCAAATTTGATCAACATCTGCAAGTACAAGCATGTACCCTTGAATTGCTACCAGCTTTCTAAACCATCATGGGAAATTATTTTTAGAAAGAAGAAGAAATTACATAATTTTTATTGCACATACAAGGAAAAAAAAACGAAGAAAAAATCTTTTCGTGAGGTTTTGACATCAAATTGGAATTTCATTTTCATTTGGCATTGAATGTTTTATAAAGGAAACGCGGGCCAAGAAAGAAGGAAATTAAATTAAGGCAGTTCAAACATAAGTAAGACATTACAGGTGGTGAATTTCAAAAGATTGGTGATAAGTATAAACAAAATGCCATATGTATGCACTTGGTGCGCAATTATTTACATGTTTTCGATATCCACCTACTCGACCTGCTTCTATAAGCAACATGAAACCTGTCCTTCATTTGGACACGAATGTAGACGTCTCTTATTAAAAATACCACAGTGGTAAATGCAAATAGATACCACTGGGGTATCGGTAAATATCAACGGCAAAAAGGGTCGCCAATATACTATTATGCCAAGACTCTACATATTTGGACGCATTTTTATACACTACAACGTCCTGCCCTAAATGTTAAGATGAAACGTTACTATCTTTCAATTTAATAAAATGGAAGAGTTTGATGCTGTCTGGAGATCTGCAACAAGAGTGATACTTTGCGGGTTAATAACGGATGGTGGTAACTTAATCTTCAAATTGTTACGTTAAATTTATGGCAAGTGGAATATGGGTGATATGAGTTACCGTGAATGCCATTTAGAGTCTAGTTTTTGACATTCTGATTTAATACGCATCACTGAAATAGAGCATTTTATTTTTTCCATATGGCTGACATTTATTCAATATTTCAGCAAAGAAAGGATAGAGATATTTTCGTTTTGATCAAGACATTATATGCTGATAGGATTTCATTTTCCAAGTATCAGAAAAATTGATGAAAGTATGTTCCACTTTCGCTTTTCTGGTACTTACAATATTCAGTCACGATAGATGCATGAGAGCTATTCTTTCAGCTCATGTTTACTGTAAGCGGTCAAACAACTAACACACCTGTATTTAGAAAAGGGTATAGGGTGTACTATAGGTATTTGCAACCCGGGGGGGGGGGCACTGCCATTTGAAATGGATATAGGTGTAGGGCTGGCACTTTCGCACTAAGGGGCATTCGGTGAGAGCAAAATGTAAAAAATATGGGGTCATTGGGTGAGAACATGGCCTTTTTTAAATTGAATCTTTGGGTGAGAGCCGAAACAGCGCCACAGAATCCTCGAAAATCGAATTTCTAGCTCTAAATGGCTTCAAATTTCTTTGTTTTTCAAAATAAGTAACAAAATCAGTGATAAATGAAAGTTGCTGTTCAAATTGAACTTGTAAGGGTCTTTGGGTGACAGATCAAATGGAAAAATAGGGGTCTTCGGGTGACAGAGCATGTGTTCGTAAAAAATATGGGGTCTTTGGGTGACAGCGATGCTGAAAAAGGGGGTCTTAACAGCCCTACATACGCGTCACCTCCAAAGTTGGAGTGCCCCCCCGGGTTTGCAACATCATTGATAATGCCACTTTATCCGCCGTGGCGGCGCCATGGGGGGCGGCAAATACCCCCAGTCAGAACTCTTGCCCCCTGTTGCCCCCAGAAAAAATTACGAAAATTTCCACTTTTTGCGGTAATTTTGCGCAAAATTGATTGATTTTGCCCCCCCTGAAATTTCCTTTGCCTCCCCCTAATGCCCCCTCCCGAAAAAATTCCTGACACCGCCACTGTTTATCCGCTATCTAAAGCTGGACACTAGCATATTATTAATAACGTATAACTTATAACATACTTTGTTAACAGCTATTAACTGCTGCTACACTTTTAAAACATTCTTGCTTCACACGATTTTCAAGCCATACGGTATTTGACCGACTTGACTAAATTAAGGTAAAATACACTCTCTTAAAATATTGCTGCCAACACATTAGATATCAACATCTTACTTCTGATAGCTTTCTACTTCATCAACTGTCTACTAATGACAGCTCAGTACTTCGTCAACTATCTACTGTTGATCGCACACAACTTCATCAGCTACAGCTATCTAATGCTGATAGCTTCCTACTTCATCAACTATATAATGCTGATAGTAGCTTCCTACTTCATCAAAACTCTATTCCTGATATCAAACTATCACCAACTATCTACTGATAATATAGCACAATATTTAATAATATATATATTGTTGGTAGCATACTCCCTTATCAACTGATCAACCACAATATTTATGGCCGGCTAATATCTCATTACTACATTAACTATTTACTGCGGATATCTCTACATTACTGCTAGTAGCAAACTACATTTTATATTTCATCAACTATTTTATACTACTAATAACAGAGTACTGCACTGATAGCATACTGCTGCATCAATTATCTACGCTGCTGATGGCGCTGTACCTCATAAACTATCTAACCAGAAACCAGCTATCTACTGTTAATATCTCATAACTTCAGCAACTATCTACTGCGCGTCACGGATAGCTTACAAGATCATCATCATTACTGCTGATAAGCCTGATATCACCCTACTTCATCAACTATCTACTGCTGATAGTACACTACATTCTGATATATTTACTGCAGATACCTAACTACTTCATCAAGTAACAACTGTTGGTAGCAAATAAAAATAGATAGAATATTGCTTCATGAAACATGCTGAAATCTCATTGTTTCATCAACTATTTGCTGCTGATATATATATAGCACATTATTTCGTCGCCCACAAGACATAGTGGCGTATCACTGAAAATAGCCATTTTGAGATAATTGCATCTGAAGTTTTTGCAACTTTCAACCGTTTGTCATACATTGTTCGATTAAAATGTCCCTTTTCTTGAATGGATATAAAATATAAATACTTAACGACATTTAATTATAAAATACATTGCTGTCATTCACCAATTAATTGTAATTAGTCATTAAACTTATACGCCAGTATGTCAAATTGTTTGAAAAATTATTCTCCATTCAAAATTGACATACGACATGTGATACGCCAGTATGTCGAATAATAGTTGAATTCATATCCATATTGGCCACACAGCCGCGATATACCAAAATAGTGGTGTATGTCACATATTTGTGACATAGTGGCGTATGTCACGGATACGCCATTATGTCGTCCAAAACAAGGGGAATGTTGTACACAATAATTCCATTGAGTGAGATACGCCAAACAACATAAACCTAATTAGTGATAATACTTAATTAATTAATAACATGTATCTCTTGAACATTTGTCAGAATGTACAGCTTTATACATAGATTATGAAACTGATCTTATCTCATTTTGTCAAAAATTGATACGCCACTATGTCTTGCGAGCGACGATTTCATCAACCATCTACTGTTGATAGTTAACTGCATCATCAACTAATTACTGATGAGAGTACACTGGTTTCTATATTAGATATTGCGAATCACACTACTCTCTTAAACATGTTAAAAATGAATGTGGTTTACATGTGCATGCATGACTTTCACGGAATCGACGATGAAAGATCATTCTCACAGTTCTTTGCCAATTAAAATGTACCATAGGAGAGCACAAGTCTGAACTGAATACATATTAAACTTGCAATTAAATTCAGCCTCTTTCCGATCCAATACCCTAATAATTTTTACAACCTCCGGGAAGAGAACCCATGACATCAATCACCATAGGAGAGTATAGAGGACCCTAACCACGGCGCCAAGCTCGAATTTGATAGTGACAAGCTATCAATATGCGATGAAATAAAAATGATTTGCTTGGTCAACTTCACCTTCGCCTTTTCAGATGCATATATCATCACATTTCTATTTGAATAACACTACTATCACACAGGGATGACTTTGGTCAGTGTCAATAGCTATAACATAAATGTTATACTTGAAACAAAACGTGACATCTATGCAAATCACATGATAGCCAGCCTGCGTATAACACGCCTTGCAAATCTATCTCACCACTCTCCCAAACCACCACTTTAACGCTGTGAAATTCATGAGAAGGATATGACAAGATTCATGATTTCACGTTGCGGACGGGTTTTAGGTAAAATATTACTAGAGCCGTAAACGATATGTGTTTCTTTTTTAAACTGTTTGTTTTGGGAGATGTTTCTACATATCACGTCCTCCTACTTCACCACGTAAAGCTGTCATACACACGTACGGTTTTATCTGAACTTGTATGTATTAATTCGCCTGTCGTGTCATTCTTCAGTCTTGGAACCTCTCCATGAGGACCTTCTATTGGATTCTGACCTGCCCCTTCTTAGTAAGCGTCGTGATGTTGCTTCTCTGTGTCACTTATTTAAAATCTTTGCCAATCTTTGTTCTTCTCCCAACCCTTTCCAGCCTCATCCCAGACCTGGTCTACGAAACCTCAATTCCCGCGCTGTTCAAGTTCCTTTCCACCGACTTTCATTGTCCCAGAGATCATTTTATCCGTTTGCCTCCTCCATCTGGAATTATCTCCTGAAGCTATGTCAATGCTTCTTCCTCCAGGCCTTCAAATTGGCCATCCAGTCCCACCTCCTCTAACCAGTTCACACAATTTATGTTTTGTTTTATTTTATTCTGTATACTTTGTTAACAGCTATTAACTGCTGCTACACTTTTAAAACATTCTTGCTTCACACGATTTTCAAGCCATACGGTATTTGACCGACTTGACTAAATTAAGGTAAAATACACTCTCTTAAAATATTGCTGCCAACACATTAGATATCAACATCTTACTTCTGATAGCTTTCTACTTCATCAACTGTCTACTAATGACAGCTCAGTACTTCGTCAACTATCTACTGTTGATCGCACACAACTTCATCAGCTACAGCTATCTAATGCTGATAGCTTCCTACTTCATCAACTATATAATGCTGATAGTAGCTTCCTACTTCATCAAAACTCTATTCCTGATATCAAACTATCACCAACTATCTACTGATAATATAGCACAATATTTAATAATATATATATTGTTGGTAGCATACTCCCTTATCAACTGATCAACCACAATATTTATGGCCGGCTAATATCTCACTACTACATTAACTATTTACTGCGGATATCTCTACATTACTGCTAGTAGCAAACTACATTTTATATTTCATCAACTATTTTATACTACTAATAACAGAGTACTGCACTGATAGCATACTGCTGCATCAATTATCTACGCTGCTGATGGCGCTGTACCTCATAAACTATCTAACCAGAAACCAGCTATCTACTGTTAATATCTCATAACTTCAGCAACTATCTACTGCGCGGCGCGGATAGCTCACAAGATCATCATCATTACTGCTGATAAGCCTGATATCACCCTACTTCATCAACTATCTACTGCTGATAGTACACTACATTCTGATATATTTACTGCAGATACCTAACTACTTCATCAAGTAACAACTGTTGGTAGCAAATAAAAATAGATAGAATATTGCTTCATGAAACATGCTGAAATCTCATTGTTTCATCAACTATTTGCTGCTGATATATATATAGCACATTATTTCGTCGCCCACAAGACATAGTGGCGTATCACGAAAATGGCCATTTTGAGATAATTGCATCTGAAGTTTTTGCAACTTTCAACCGTTTGTCATACATTGCTTCGATTAAAATGTCCCCTTTTCTTGAATGGATATGAAAATATAAATATTTAAGTTACATTTAATGTATAAAATACATTGCTGTCATTCACCAATTAATTGTAATTAGTCATTAAACTTATACGCCAGTATGTCAAATTGTTTGAAAAATTATTCTCCATTCAAAATTGACATACGACATGTGATACGCCAGTATGTCGAATAATAGTTGAATTCATATCCATATTGGCCACACAGCCGCGATATACCAAAATAGTGGTGTATGTCACATATTTGTGACATAGTGGCGTATGTCACGGATACGCCATTATGTCGTCCAAAACAAGGGGAATGTTGTACACAATAATTCCATTGAGTGAGATACGCCAAACCTAATTAGTGATAATACTTAATTAATTAATAACATGTATGTCTTGAAAATTTGTCAGAATGTAGAGCTTTATACATAGATTATGAAACTGATCTTATCTCATTTTGTCAAAAATGGCTGATACGCCACTATGTCTTGTGAGCGACGATTTCATCAACCATCTACTGTTGATAGTTAACTGCATCATCAACTAATTACTGATGAGAGTACACTGGAATTTCTATATTAGATATTGCGAATCACACTACTCTCTTAAACATGTTAAAAATGAATGTGGTTTACATGTGCATGCATGACTTTCACGGAATCGACGATGAAAGATCATTCTCACAGTTCTTTTGCCAATTAAAATGTACCATAGGAAGAGCACAAGTCTGAACTGAATACATATTAAACTTTGCAATTAAATTCAAAATTCTTTCCGATCCAATACCCTAATAATTTTTACAACCTCCGGGAAGAGAACCCATGACCTCAAGCACCATAGGAGAGTATAGAGTACCCTAACCACGGCGCCAAGCTCGAATTTGATAGTGACAAGCTATCAATATGCGATGAAATAAAAATGATTTGCTTGGTCAACTTCACCTTCGCCTTTTCAGATGCATATATCATCACATTTCTATTTGAATAACACTACTATCACACAGGGATGACTTTGGTCAGTGTCAATAGCTATAACATAAATGTTATACTTGAAACAAAACGTGCATCTATGCAAATCACATGATAGCCAGCCTGCGTATAACACGCCTTGCAAATCTATCTCACCACTCTCCCAAACCACCACTTTAACGCTGTGAAATTCATGAGAAGGATATGACAAGATTCATGATTTCACGTTGCGGACGGGTTTTTAGGTAAAATATTACTAGAGCCGTAAACGATATGTGTTTCTTTTTTAAACTGTTTGTTTTGGGAGATGTTTCTACATATCACGTCCTCCTACTTCACCACGTAAAAGCTGTCATACACACGTACGGTTTTATCTGAACTTGTATGTTAATTCGCCTGTCGTGTCATTCTTCAGTCTTGGAACCTCTCCCATGAGGACCTTCTATTGGATTCCGACCTGCCCCTTCTTAGTAAGCGTCGTGATGTTGCTTCTCTGTGTCACTTATTTAAAATCTTTGCCAATCTTTGTTCTTCTCCCAACCCTTTCCAGCCTCATCCCAGACCTGGTCTACGAAACCTCAATTCCCGCGCTGTTCAAGTTCCTTTCCGCCGGCTTTCATTGTCCCAGAGATCATTTTATCCGTTTGCCTCCTCCATCTGGAATTATCTCCCTGAAGCTATTGTCAATGCTTCTTCCCTCCAGGCCTTCAAATTGGCCATCCAGTCCCACCTCCTCTAACCAGTTCACACAATTTATGTTTTGTTTTATTTTATTCTGTATTGATTATATGTATTTTCTAGTAATGTTTCTGATTTTAATGTAAGGGCAATCCTTCAATTTATTGTGTAATCAATATTGGATCTGCCTGGCCTTGTGCCAAATGTTATAAATAAATAAAAATAAATAAATACATGTGAGTAAAAAGTAACAAGGACTGGCGGAAAACTGAAGGGAATTTCCATTTATCCACGTGACAGTATTATATTATTTTATCTAGCAGCCTAATTGGCTATATACCTCTGATAACACTTAAATCGTCAGTTTACTTACAAGTGACAGTCTAACTAGTCTACAACTGATATATTGTTCCATCAGTAGTCTGGTTGTAATATTTGTTTAACAATTCGGGCAGGTGGTACACTGTCAAGTACTTCATGAAATGTATTGCTTAGATGCATTGGACATTGGCATTGGCATAGCACATTACATCAATTTGCTGCCTTTGTTGGAGAAAGAGGAAAGTAGAGACAGATGAAGAGCATGGCAGAATTGGGAGAAAAAGAGAAGTGAAAGTTGCACTGACGTAACTGAGTAATCTATACAGGTCTATGGCTAAAAATCCATACAGTCGGGTCGACCGTGAGTAGGCCGGTCATTATTTTAGGGAGTGATTGAAATTATGTGAGCCATAGGCCAAAGAGGAGGTAAAATAATTTCGGGTCCGAAAGTCAGTATCAAAGTCAGTATTAAATATAGACTCAATGCTGACTTCAACATCAACCCAAGACTTTACCTGTTGGTGATCACATGAGCCTGTCAGTGGATCATTGTAACATTTAAAGTTTTGCACATTGAGTCGGACCCGTGAAAATTGATGAGGATCCGTTATCCGTTGTCAAACCCACACGCCTGAACGGCCTTTGAAGATTTGGGTTTATTACAAGCAATGAAATATAGTCGACTACATTGCTTTTTTAACACCGTTAGTTTTAGATATAAAAAGTGACTGTTGTTGCTTCTATTTTAGCTAAACCTTTTGATCTTTTTTCATATTTTAACCACTTTGTTTTTTAATTTGGACCTATAACCCTTCTAGATCCGCCACTGCTGCAAGATTACAACATTTGCTTTGCCTGAAATGATATATTAATCTGAGATTGGTAGCAAAATAATTTGAGACTGAGACCGTTTTAAATAATAGCTAATACAATACTTGAACAAGAAGTTAATTTCAGTACTGTCTTTTAAAACGTTATTATAACCAAATCACTTTATTACGCAAAGTTATATTTGCGTTCGTGGTTAACTTGACAACATTATATAATCAAACATATCTGAGTCTCTTTTGTATGTTAGTAGAAATAGACAGTACGAGACAAGTATCAGTAAGTGCTTCTAGCTAGGTAAATTCCCATGTTAGCTGGCTCTCTATACTATCCCTAGGCTAAGCCTTGCCATTTGAAAGGTAGTCAAGGTATCGGGATGTGACCATAAATCCCTTATCCACATTTTCAGAAATGAAATAACAAAGTCGCTGAAACTGAGTCTTCTTTGAGGTACTTAACCTGCCTTATAGTAGGGCCAACAGTCCAAACAGTGCTGCATACAAACATTGACACGATAATAGGCTTTCTTTCACTAGCTAACATATTACTGATTAGACCGTGTATCTCAATGTTTTGGAAGTTTATAATTGTTGCGATTATGGCTGGTATTTATGAAGGTTAATTGTTTGACCCATTCTCGAGCAAGTTTTCATGTAAATTGAGAAAAACAACAGAAGCTTTGTAGGTTCACACAATGCTGCGTGTGCTATCAGCAGAAAATAACTGATGAATAAATACCGCAATGGCGAGTGGAGGGGGAAGTGTGATCTTTGTAGCAATGGAGTTCATAGAACTGTGTTTTGAGTATCAGCAGGAGATAGTGGATGGCGTAGGGTGATATCAGCATATAGTTGATGAAGTAACGCATTATCAGCAGTTGATGATTGATGACGTAGTTTACTATCTGAGTTAGATACTTGAGGAAGTAGTATGCTTTCAGCATTAGATATATAATCGATGAAGTAGTGGGCTAGCAGCAGTAGATAGTTGATCAGTAGATAATTGATGAACGAAGACGTAGTGTACTATCAACAGTAGCTAGTTGATGAAGTAATGTACTATTAGCAGTAGATAGTTTTATCAAGTATTGTGTTATCAGCTGAAGACAACTGACGAAGTAGTGTGTTATCAGGAGCATGTAGTTTATGAAGTAGTGTGCTATCAGCTATAGACAGTATCAGCAGTAGATAGATGATGAAGTATTTTGCTATCAGCAGTGTATAATCGATGAAGTGGTTAACAATTAGCAGTAGAAAGTTGATGAAGAAGTGTGCTATCAGCAGTAGATAGTTGATGAAGTAGTGTGCTATCAGCAGTAGATAGTTGATGAAGAAGTGTGCTATCAGCAGTAGGTAGTTGATGAAGTAGTGTGCTATCAGCAGTGAATAGTTGATGAAGTAGTTGCTATCAGCAGTAGATAGTTGATGAAGTAGTGTGCTATCAGCAGTAGATAGTTGATGAAGAAGTGTGCTAGTAGGTAGTTGATGAAGTATCTATCAGCAGTGAATAGTTGATGAAGTAGTGTGCTATCAGCAGTAGATAGTTGATGAAGTAGTGTGCTATCAGCAGTAGATAGTTGATGAAGTAGGGGCTTCACACAGCAGTGGGTGAAACAGCCTGATGATTGAGAGAGTGAGTGAAGTAGTGTGCTATCAGGTAAAGATTACTTGTAGAGGCATTTGCCTTAAAACATAGAATGAAACAATTAATTTAAGCTTCACACAAGGTCACTCTTAGAATTTAGACCATATACTATTTTATATACCTTAAAATATTCACAAAATGTTTGTCAAAGTGAATCAAATTTGATCCTTTTGACCCATATGTTTTTTTAAACAAAGAGCAGAATTCAAAAATATAAAACCTTTAAAGCATAAAAAGCAGAAGTTTTTATGATAGACGAAATAAATTGACTCTATAGTTGGATTCCTTGCATCATTTCCTTTCTGAACATTTATACTTTTATGTACCTATCATCCGTACTTTTAAAGATACATCACAAATATATGCCTAAAATATCCCCCTTAGATTGACCCTGCCTAACTCCATTACATGATTTGTGGGTTGTTAGTTTCGTTGAGGTAATGCATATCTCAATCTAAAGTGTTATCTAAAGTTTTCAGACGCATCAGATCTTAAGTGAAACTTAACGCAGTAAATATAAGAGTGACCCCATATACCCACAGAAAAAATTAGTAAAATTCTTCACCTCGAACTTATTGTAATCTCCTGTATGGCATGCAAAATGTACAACATTCACAAGTTTCATGTTTATTTTAGGCCAGAACTGCTGGGTTATATCGAATTCATATTTCTTTTACCTAAATGCATCGTGTACGAATTTTAAACAAATTTGATCAACATCTGCAAGTACAAGCATGCATCTTTGAATTACTACCAGCTTTCCAAACCATCAAGGGAAATTATTTTTCGGGAAGAGGAAGAGCTTACATAATTTTTATTGCACACACAAAGGAAAATTGATTCGATTACGCGGAGAGAAAGAAACAACGAAGAAAAAGGGTTTTGACACCAAATTGAAAATTCATTTTCATTTGCAGTTACATGTTGTATAAAGGAAACGCGGGCCAAGAGAGAAGGAAATTAAATTAAGCCAGTTCAAACATAAGTAAGACATTACAGGTGGTGAATTTCAAAAGATTGGTGATAAGTACAAACAAAATGCCATATGTATGCACTTGGTGCACAATTATTTACATGTTTTCGATATCCACCTACTCGACCTGCTTCTATAAGGCACATGAAACCTGTCCTTCATTTGGACAAGAATGTAGACTTTTCTTATTACAAATGCCACAGTAGTATCTGTACTTGTCAACTACAAAAAAGGTTTTAAAAAAATACCATTACGAGCTATTACTCCAAGACTGTTATCTCAAAATTCTACTACGCCAAGCCTGTTTCTCAAGGCAAGACTATATATGTTTGGACGCATCTTTATACACCTCGACTGAAAATGTTAAATAAAATATTTTACTTTCTTTATTAATAAAATGAAATACTGTCTAGAGATCTACAACAAGATTGTTATATTGAGGGTTAATAACCGATGGTGGTAACTTAATCTCAATAATATTTTGTAACGTTAAATTTATGGCATGTGTATTATGGGTGATATGATTTACCGTGAATGCCATTTAGAATCTAGTTTTTGACATTCTGATTTAATACGCATCAACAAAATAGAGCATGTTATTTTTTTCCTTATGGTTGACATTTACTCAATATTTCAGTAACTTAATGATAGAGATGGAATTTTATTTTTGATCAAGCTATAAAATGCTTATAGGATTTCATTTTGTGAAGTATTAGAAGGTCTGTCCCACTTGCGTTTTTCAAATCCTGGTCGTTTGATGTGATTATTTATCACACGTCTACGACTCGCTGCTAAACCAATCAAGAACCTGTGGGAATGAGACTATCAAGTCCCCGGGATCAAGTCCCATGGCGGGAAGTGCAGTGAGCCTGGACAGCTGTGATCAAGATAATATAACCGGTCATCGAAAGCTCAGAAAGTGAGTGCAATTTTACTGGATCAGCAATAGATAATTTATTAGTTTTCTTCCAAAACATCATATAATTTTAATTCTAGACTTGGCCAACACCATATGCACAGATAATTGTTAGCTTTTTTTAACATTAAGTTTCGTTTCTTTATAAAAGATCATTCACCTTTTCTGCTTTTTTTGCATAAGTTTTTATTCCATAAACTGTATACTGTCTAAAATTGAGGACGCTATTTATATATATTTTAAATTTAATTTAGCTAATTAATATGAGTCACTCCTTTCATTTCATGATAAAAAGTTTTTAGAAAATTTCCCCGTTTTTTCATATTCAGTTTTCTGATGTGTTAATGGAAGTATACAAGTAAAAATAAGATTTAAGATAAATAGCGCCATCAGTGTTACCATTTAGTTAAAATTTTCTCTAACTACTGTCATGCATCAAACAACCCTGATATTCAGTCACGAGAGACTCAGTCGTTCAGCTCAGGTTAATGTAAGCGATCAAGTAATCGACACACATGTATGATTTATAAATTAGAAACGGGTATAACTTTTATCATAGGCATTCGTATTTCTGGTTAAATATAAAAAGTTATGAAAGAAGCAGTCCAGAGCACAGCAAAGAAGTACATCCCCAGAAAGAAGAAACGGAAACATCCGTGGATCTCTCAGCAGACCTTAAACCGGGCACGCTTAAACAAAGAGGTCTCCAAAAGTGTTAAGGAGGACAAAAGAAACTACATCGAAAGGAAGTGCGTGGAAATGGAAAGATGTAAGGGTGACTCAAAAATAGCTTTTGGTATTGCCAAAGAACTTACTAAGAAGTGGACCTCTAGGATGGATGTTATAAATGATGAGAAATGTAACACTCTTACCGAAAGTGAAGACATCAAGAGGCGATGGGTTCAGTATAGTTCCCAGGCACAAGATGATATGGTGTATGTACAGTGTGAAACGAGTGAGGAAAAACCTCCACCATTGAGATCTGAAGTTGAGCTTGCCATGGAACAAATGAAAAATGCTAAGTCACCTGGCATTGATAATGTAGCTTCTGAGTTGTGGAAGGCAACTGGGAAAGAAGGGATAGACCTAATGTGGCGTCTATGTGGTATCATCTGGAAAAAGAAGAAATGGCCGAGAGACTGGTGCAGGGCAGTATTTATTCCACTGCTAAAGAAGGGAAATTTGAAAGAGTGTGCCAATCACCGGACCATTAGCCTGATTTGTCATGCAAGTAAAGTGCTTCTGAAGATCATCATCAAGAGAATGAAGAACAAAATGGAGCAAGAAATATCTGATGAGCAGGCATGATTTCGTGAAGGACTATGGACCAAATTGTCAATATCAGGAACGTGATTGAGAAATGCAGAGAGCATAGACTTCCTCTTTACATGTGCTTCATTACAGTAAAGCTTTTCACTGTGTTAGCCACCCTCAGATGTGGGAAACTATGAAAAAGATGGGTTTCCCAAGTCATCGTGTGGATCTGATCAGCTGCTTATATGAAGACCAAGAATCGGCAGTCAGAACAAGTAGTGGGGACACAGATTGGTTCAAGATTGGAAGAGGCTTACGACTGGGCTGTGTGCTATCACTAAACCTATTTAACATCTACTCTTAAGACATAATGAGAACAGCTTTGGAGGGGTTTGAAGGTGGAGTGAAGTTTGGCGGTACAAGAATTACTAACCTGAGGTACGCCGATGATACCACTCTTATTTATAGCAGCAGAGTAGAGCTTATTGATCTTTGAAGCGCATCAAAGAGGCCAGCGAAGAAAAACACTTTCTCCTGAACACAAAGAAGACAAAAATAATGGTTGTAGACAGAGAGCGGAAAAGTGATGAGTTTGTGATAGATGGACAGCAGATTGAGGAGGTGAAGCAATTTGAATATCTGGGTTCAATGATTAACAACAGTGGTGACAGCACAACTGAAATTATGCAAGGACAACTGTGCAGGGCATGTCAAGCATATGGAAAAGCAGAGGCCTATCGACCTCAAGGTACGCCTACTTCGTGCAACTGTGTTTTCCATTGCCACTTACGGATGCGAATCTTGAGCTATGACCAAGAATGATAGGAAAAGAGTAGATGCTTTTGAGATATGGTGCTACAGGAGGCGTCTACAAGTGACATGGAAAGACAGGAAAACACATTCCTGGATCCTCGACAAGATTGGTACAAGCGGCATAATGGAGAGAAAGCTGAAGTACTTTGGCCATATTGTCAGGAAACACGGAGGTGTAGAAACACAGATTTTGCAAGGGGCTATGGAAGATGGAAGGCCGAAGAGGAAGAGGACGTCCACCAACATCTTGGACTAATGACATGAAGCTGGTTTCTAACCAACGAATGCAAGGTGCAACGCACTTGGCATCAGATCGAGTGAGATGGCGTACTCTTGTGAAGACCACAGCAGCACTACCTGACACAGAGAGAGATTAAATGTTAAATCATAAGAGGCAAGAAAGTTTTTTTGTAAAAGAGCAGTTAATAGCTGGTGAAAAGGTATGTCATAATTGATCATATGGAAAGCAATAAGCTGTATATTAACAGTATAGCAAATATCAGTGTTACGAATGCATATGCTTAATTTATACACATATCTTAATTGTAATCTTCTGATACTTTACAAAATGAAATCCTGTAAGCATTTTTAAGCAAAAACAAAATGTCTCTATCATTTCATTGCTGATTATTGAAAGCCATGTGGAAAACATAAAATGGTCTATTTCGATGATGCGTATTAAATAAGAACACTATACAATGTACTCAAAATGCGTTCACGGTAGCTCATATCATGCCATAAATTTAACGTAACAATTTTAGATTAAGTTACCACCATCCGTTATTAACCCTCAATGTATCACTCTTAATGTTGCAGATCTCATTTAGACAACAACAAAGTGTATCACTTTCTGTTGAGACATTGAAGTGTATAAAATGGAATCCAAACATATCCAGTCTTTGTCCAAGTTTTTACTTTAACAAACCTTTTTGCTGTTAATATTGACAGATACCGCATTGGCATCTGCAGATATTTATAGATACCACGGTGACAAAAAGACGCTCACATTCTTGTCCAAATGAAGGGCAAGTTTCATGTTGCTTATATAAGCAGGTCGAGTAGGTGGATATCTAAAACATGTAAATAATTGCGCACCAAGTGCATACATATGGCATTTTGTTTATACTTATCACCAATCTTTTGAAATTCACCACCTGTAATGTCTTACTTATGTTTGAACTGCCTTAATTTAATTTCCTTCTCTCGTGGCCCGCATTTCCTTTATACAACATGTAACGGCAAATGAAAATGAATTTCCAATTTGGTGTCAAAACCCTTATTCTTCGTTGTTTCTTTCTCTCCGCGTAATCGAATCAATTTTTCTTTGTGTGTGCAATAAAAATTATGTAAGCTCTTCCTCTTCCCAAAAAATAATTTCCCTTGATGGTTTAGAAAGCTGGTAGTGGTTCAAAGATGCATGCTTGTACTTGTAGATGTTGATCAAATTTGCTTAAAATTCGTGCAATAGGGTAAAGTAACATGAGTTCGACACCTGTACATTACACACCATCAATTCTGACCTAAAATAAACACGAAACCTGTGATTGTTGTAACATTTTGCATGTCATATGGGAGAATATGAATTCGAGATGAAGAATTTTACGATGTAATTTTGCCTGTGGGTATGTGGGGATACTGATCGTTGCATAACTGATCCGAACCAATGTTAGTTATATAATATCTGCATACATTGATAAACGTGTGTATAAAACATTACACAGTGATTGCTTTATGAATAGATAAGTCAGTTCAATATACCTCATTATATTCGCATAGTAATTGTTGGTTAAGATATTGCACTTCTTTTGTTTAATTTTACCTAACATTTTCAATCATTACACAATAAAAGAGATTGATTGATGATTGAGTTAAAGACATTATACTATGTAATAAAGGTTTTTCTGCATTTTGTATTCAAAGTGTCTGTTTTCAATATATAATAACTTTTTCCCGTGTCATTGCAAGAGATAACAATGTAAGCAATGGAAGCAAAACAATCCACAATCCCTCCCTGAGTCTTTTAAAAGACACAGGTAAGATAATAATGCCACGAATTCCTGGTGTGAAAATTATTTGAGCACAATATTTTGGGTGTATTGTAATGTTATCTTTATAGTACACTTTCATGTCTATTTGTTAACACAGCGTACCTTAATATTCGACACCTCAAATTCCATTATCAAATTCATTTATCACTATAACCATTATACTTTTACAAATCTTTTTATACAATTCAATATGATAAATTCTCTTATCCATCATTTCTTTATAATATGACATAATATTATGAATTTAAAATGTCAACGATATATTTATTTTCATACTAAGTATATTCATCTACTGTTGGCTAACTCAGCCAGACCTTTACTGCTTTATATGCGCATTCTAATCAGTACTAGCCATGTATCCCGTATTTCAGACATTCCCTCATAGCAATTGCTTTCGCTTATTATGATTTATTGTTATTGAATTATTTCTACAATGTTTAACTTCGCTTACGCCGTTAAATGAATTAATCTCCTGCGAGTTTGATGTGCTTACGGAAACACACCTTGCTCGACTTGCAAATTAGATCAAGTCAACTTCGAGCTATAGAGACGCTCATAATTGAAACCTTTGCGCAACTCCAAACCATGATTCGACTGGACATTTCTCATAATTACTGCCTCTACTCTCACTTAAGAATTGACGTGTCTGAAGAATTTAGATGACATTTTAGATTATGATATGCATTTCCTCACACGTTTACGAAAATAAAAGCTCTGAAATTCATTAGGTTAATGATGTCCTTTGTTAATGCTTTTTTGTTGTTGAGTGGATGGATGTTTCTGAAGAAAGATATAGACCTTATCATTTATCAATCATTGAATTGTTGTTGTTTTTTTAGGTTTATTTTATTTGCGATTGCTTCCAGACGTAAACACGTCTAGCTCTTAATAACATTTCTTTAAGGCAATGCGGACAACATTGGTTTTGTTATGAAAGATGACAATTTAAACATAATTTTGGTTGCGGTTAGACTATAGTTGTTTCTGTCTGGCAAAGCTTGTTCCCGATAGGCTAAACAAAGGAAAGCAAAAAAAAAACCTTAAAAACCAAAAAAAAAACAACAAAAAAACAACAACAAAAACAAAAAACAAAACAAAAACAAAACAACAAAAAAACACATACAAAAACAACAACTTATCAACAACAAGAAAATTAAACACTGGTGGTATCATAGTTTTAATAAGTTGATTTACGTTTTATAGGCACCGGTTCCCTGCATTTTTTAACTTAAGTATTTGAATCAGGAAGGATTTTGATAGTCATGAGGAAACACCTCTTCTTTTCTTTTCAAAATTGAGTATGATCTACATTCGCTTGTATGGCATTCTATAACAACCGATGATGGCGTAACGGATAACTCTCTTGATTTATCTGCCCAATTCAAATATAACATGAGGCGAACGGAAATGTATCTGATATGTATCCAATTCAATTCAGTTTCTTTTTGATCCAATATCTATGACAAATTAGGGAGTTTGGCGAATTTGTAACGCTAAAAATCTTTTACAGTTTACATTATTTTGGAAAACGGATTTTTGGGATATGAAGAATAAGGCTGTTAGTACCCAATAAAACATCAAATCGTGTTTTTGTTTACGTTGAGGGTGTTAAATGCAGTTAATTAGATGTTATTTAAAGGAGACATGTTATACCGTCAAGTCGTATGAAGGGGGGTTGGCTCTTTTTACTTTTTTACTGCCTGTTGTCATCCGAGGTTGTCATATATTGATATTTTTGTTCTTGTAATGTGCAATCCTACATAATATAGTCCTACTGGGAGACAAGTTTTGCCTTGCAGTCCTATAGTAGTTTTTCCACGGAGTCATATAACAATGGGAGGAGTAAAAGTAGGTCTACAGGGCAAAGTTGTACTAATGCATAGACTACGGTGAGGGAGGGGTCGTTTTTTCTTTTTTATTGACAGTGTTGTCTATTATCAAATTATTTTACTGCGTAGTCCTACGGGAGAGGAATTAACAGTACTTAGTCCTATTTTGTAGTTACTGTTTAGATTTACGGGGGATTTTAATCTTTACAGGTGGCTTACTCCCCTGAGCCTTTAGCATTATTCTCTAATGGTCACAACATGCAAATATTTCATGTATTCAAAACTTCCCAACAATCAAATCCAAACTCTATGCATTTATAAGCCGCGAAAGAAGGATGATCTGCTAGTCCTAGTCCTATTATCTCCTAGTCCAAAGTTTATCCACCGCCGGGAATTGAGCCCGGGACCTCTTGCACAAGAGGAGAGTATACCACATACACTCTATCACGATCGAATATTTGATGGTGACAAGCAGTTAAAAAATGTTATCAAAATGTTATTGTAAAATGATTTTGGGATATTTTGTCAACTCTTAAATGCTGGAATGTTTGGCATCAAGTTTTCAAAAATGTTTTGGAACGTTATTAAAACGGTTTATACCCGTACTACTGTACTCTCCCACAGGGATGACTTTGGTCAGTGTCAATAGCTTATATAACATGTTAGACTTGAAACAAAACGTGGCATCAATGCAAAACAAACACCTGATAGCCAGTCTATAACCACCTTGCAAATCACTCTCGCCACATATTCTCTCCCAAACCACCACTTTAACGCTGTGAAATTCATGAGAAGGATATGACAAGATTAAGATTCATGATTTCACGTTGCGGTCGGGTAGACTATCAAAGGTAAAATATTACCAGAGACGTAAACGATGTGTGTTGTATTTTGAAACTGTTTGTTTTGGGAGTTTAAAAGCTCGCTGTTTCCACATATCATGTCCTCCTACTTCACGTAAACACTGTCATACACACGTACGGTTTAATCCGAACCTGTATGTCAATCGTACCCGTGAATAAAATGTAACCAGGACTGGTGGTCAACTAAAAGCATTTTGCATTTATCCACAGCATTATACTATTTTTAAAGCTAGTAGCTTCATTGGCTATCTACTGCCGATAACACTTTTAATCGTCAGTTTATTATACAAGTGAGTGTACATTAATTAATTATCTAACTAGTGTACAGCTGATATATTTTTTCATCAGTTATCTGGTTGTAATATTGGTTAACTACGTTATCAACTGATTAAAACTACATTATCTACTGCTGATAACACTTTGTATTGCTATTGCCATCTACTACAGACAGACAGGACAGGAAAAAGAGAACGGGGAAAAGGAGAGAAAGAGACGAGAAAGTTGGACAGAGAAAAAAATTCACGGGTACGATTGACATGATGCACAATTTCTAAGCTAAAACAGTATTTAAACAAAAAGCTAATTTCAGGGCGGTCTTTTAAAACGCTATTATAACCAAATAACTTTATTACCAACCTAAATCAAACACATTAAATCCAACTTATATTTGAGTTCGTGGTTAAATTGACAACAAACATAATCAAACATATCTTAGTCTCTTTTGTACATTAGTAGAAGAGAGACAGTACGAGACAAGTATCAGCCAGAGTCAGTGCTTCTAGCTAGGTAAGTTTCCATGTTAGCTTGGCTCTCTATACTATCCCTGGGCTAAGCCATTTGAAGGGTAGTCAAAGTGTCGGGATGTGACGGCAAATCCCTTATCCACATTTTAAGAAATGAAATAACAAAGTCGCTAAAACTGAGTCTTCTTTGAGGCACTTAACCTGCCTCCGAGTAGGGCCAACAGTCCAATCGCATGCTGCATACAAACACGATATATCTTCTTTCATTAGTTAACATAACAAACCCTGTATCTAAATGTTTTTAGATTTTATAACATTATATACATCATATCTTTAAATCGTTTCGTAAATGCGTAATATTTCTGCAATAATGGCTGGTGTTTGTGTTTAGTATATTGTGATGGGTTAATTGTTTGACCCTTTCTTGACAATGTTATCATGTAAAAAGAGCACAGCTTGGTAGGTTCAGATAATGCTGCGTGTGCTACCAGCAGAAAATAATTGATGAAGATATACGTGACAACAACAGCAATGACGTGGGGAATTTTGCAGCAACGGGTACAAGCGGCCATCAAACTGAAATTTCGAGTACAGCTATACTATAGTATCAGCAGTAGATAGTTGATGATTAGTAATTAGCTATCATCAGTAGATAGTTGTTAAAGTAGTGAACTATCTGCAGTATATAGTTCATGATTAGTAATTAGCTATCATCAGTAGATAGTTGTTAAAGTAGTGAACTATCTGCAGTATATAGTTCATGAAGTAGTGAACTATCTGCAGTGGATAGTTGTTAAAGTAGTGAACTATCTGCAGTGGATAGTTGTTAAAGTAGTGAACTATCTGCAGTAGATAGTTGTTAAAATAGTGAACTATCTGCAGTAGATAGTTGTTGAACTATCTGCAGTAGATAGTTGTTAAAGTAGTGAACTGTTAACAGTAGATAGGTGATGAAGAATTCAGATAGAATCAGCAGTAGATAGCTGATGAAGTATAGTTGATGAAGTAGTGAGCTACCAGCAGTAGATAGTTGATGAAGTAGTGAGCTATCAGCAGTAGATAGTTGATGAAGTAGTGAGCTATCAGCAGTAGATAGTTGATGAAGTAGTGAGCTATCAGCAGTAGATAGTTGATGAAGTAGTGTTCTATCAGCAGTAGATAGTTGATGAAGCAGTGTTCTATCAGCAGTAGATAGTTGATGAAGTAGTGAGCTATCAGCAGTAGATAGTTGATGAAGTAGTGAGCTATCAGCAGTAGATAGTTGATGAAGTAGTGAGCTATCAGCAGTAGATAGTTGATGAAGTAGTGAGCTATCAGCAGTAGATAGTTGATGAAGTAGTGAGCTATCAGCAGTAGATAGTTGATGAAGTTGTGAGCTATCAGTTGAGGATAATTAATGAGCTAGGGCCCAGGTGCCTGTTCTGGGTGTTCAGTTTGTACCTATGGCATAACAAAGCTAATGACAGGATCAGTAGCATATCTCATTGAATCTATGCAACTGCGAGTGTTTTATTTATTTTTTTATTTTTTTATTTGTTGTTGTTGTTGTTGTTGTTGCTTTTGTTTGTTTGTCTCATCTTTAGCCGGTCGTTCAATACGAGAATAAACTTGGTCCTGATGGGGCTAACATCAAGCAAATTACTGTTTAAATTAAATTTAACTCAAGGAAACCAATGATCCAGTTACTCGCACCGCGTAACATGATTCTTTTAAAAGCAACATAGATTTAAAAAAAAATCAACGTCTAAAGGCATTTGCCTTAATAAAATTTAAAAAATAATTGAGCACTTGGTGAGGTTTATATATCTTTAGAAACATACAAAGAACATTCAACGCAAAGGACTCGAGGGTTGTTATTTTCGGCGAGGAAATGCATATCATAATCTAAAGTGTCATCTAAATTCTTCAGACACATCAATTCTTAAGTGAAAGTAAGCGCAGTAAATATGAGGAATGTCCAGTCGAATCATGATTATGTGTTGTGCAAAGGTTTCAATTATGAGCGTCTCTATAGCTCGAAGTTGACTTGATCTAATTTGTAAGTCGAGCAAGGTGTGTTATAGGCACATGAAATGCGCAGAAGATTAATTCATTTAACGGCGTAAGTGAAGTTAAACATTGTAGAAATAATTCAATAACAATAAGCGAAAGCAATTGCTATGAGGGAATGTCTGAAATACAGGATACATGGCTGTATATTAACGTGGCTGTGCACTCTAAACGTTGTTTCTTTCAAGATATTAAGCTTTCTAATACGTATGTACCCAGCAAACACAAAACATTTTCGACATCATTCGCAAAATGTTAGAAAAGGTTGCCAGAAAACGTTTAAATGTCGGGTTATATAAAGGGTATATAAAGGGTATAAAATGTTTTCATAACATTCAAAAACGTTTTGTGATAATTTACTGCAAATATTCTAACATAATGTTATTTAAGTGTTGACAAAATATTTGGCAAAAAATGTATGCAAAAAAATGTTTTACAATAACATTTTGAAAACATTTTGAAAATATTTTTGTAGTGTGTTTTCATAAAAAAATGTTTTAAAGCGTTTTCTTGACCTTTATATAACCCGACATATAATGTCATTAAAACATTTTTACCAAAACAAAAAATCTAAAATTTAACCATGTAAACTAAAAGCATTTTAAAAACGTTTTGTGTTTGCTAGGTACTTTTTTTTAAATATATATAAATACAAACAAAGAAAATTCAGATTTGTAAACCACACACGCAAAACGCATCGCGTTGCGCAGTTGCTCAATTTGCTGACTCGCGGATGCGCTACACCTACGTAACCATTATCTCTACATGCGCGTCGCAACCTATGGAAGCACTGTTCTCACAAGAATATGGTAGTCCAATGGTTCCGTTTTAGCTGACAAAATGTTTTCTTTTAAAGTCCCTTCGTCTGCTTTAAATATCAAGTGATGAATGGTAATCTTCTCATGGAGCTGTAGATAGATTTACCCGATGTTCCACTTTCAACTTCAACGGCCATTATTTCAATGTTCATTTTCTCGGCGAAATGACGATAAGGTAACTAAGTAATTATGTTCGTCGTAAAACAAGATCGGCTTCAAAAACGGTTTTGTCATTAAAAAAAAGTTGTTGGTCTATTTCCGACTTTAAGCATCATTTTACACAGATTGGCGTGTGTGAATGTGTAAACGTTCACTTTGTTGCCTTATATGGTCAATATCTCAAAAAATAAAGCCAATATCAAAAGGTAAAAGTTGATTTTGGCCTTGATTCATTACGGCTCGTAACAATATTACTTGCAATTTTAGGTATTTCGTATTCAAAGCATCTATGTTTTTAATATAATACCTTTTTCTCAATGTCATTGCAAGAGAGAATAAATATTGTGAACAATAATTGATGCAAAATAATCACTCCCAGAGTCTTGAAAAATACTCAGGTATGGGTGATTATGCCACACATTCATGGTGTTAAGATTACGTGAGCACAATATTGAGGGTATTATTGTAATGTTATCTTTGTTATATAAATGTTTCATGACTTTCATTCAAACCACGTGCTCTTTTTTATTTGTTAAAAACAACGTATCCTTAATCCAATCTTCGCCACGGCAAATTCCATTATCAAATTCATTTATGACTGTAACCATTATCTTTTGAAAAAATATTTTTATACAATTCAATATGATATATATCCTTATCCATCATTGCTTTTTAATATGTCATATTATTATGCACTTAAAATGCCAACAGTATATTTATTTTCATACTGAGTACATGTATATTCATTTACTGTTGACTAACTCAGCTAGACCTTTACAGCTTTATACGCGCATTCATTTAATTATTACCGGCCATGTATCCCGTATTTCAGACATTCCCTTATAGCAATTGTTTTCGCCTTTTATGATCTATTGTTATTGAATTATTTCTACAATGTTTAACTTCGCTTACGCCGTTAAATGAAATAATCTCCTGTGCTTACAGAAACACACCTTGCTCGACTTCTAAATTATATAGATCAAGTCAACTTGGAGCTATAGAAACGCTCATAATTGAAACCTTTGCGCAGCTCATAATCATGATTCGACTGGACAGTTCTCATATTTAGTGCGTTTACTTTTTACTTAAGAATTGATGTGTCTGAAGAATTTAGATGACACTCTAGATTGTGATGTGTATTTCCTCAACGTTTACGAAAATGCAAGCCCTGAAATTCTTTAGGTTAATGATGTTCTTTGTATGTGCTCTTTTTTTGTTGATTGGTAGATGAATGTTTCTAAAGATATATAGACCTTATCAATCATTGAATTGTTTTTCTTAGTTTTATTTTATTTGATGGCAAATGCTTCTAGACGTAAAATAAACAAAAACACATCTACCTTTTAATACATCTCTGGAAAGCAATGTGGGCAACTGGATTCGATGAGATAAATGTTTGTGCCCGTACAGAACGACTGGCTAAACAAATGAAAAGCACAACAAAAAATCACACCTCAACAACAAGCCAATGAAGTAAGTTGATTCAAATAATAATAGGGACCGGGGCCCTGAATATTCCAAATTAAATATATAATTTGTATCAGGTCAGATTTGAATAGCCATTAGGTAACACCCTACTCTTTTCGAAAGTGTCTGTGATATATGCGCATGTATGGTTTCTATACACAACATTGATGATGACTTAACGGATTACTCTCATGGATCATTTGCCCAATTCCAATGTACTATAATTGAAGACTGAATTAAAAAGACTAGTTTGCGTCTGACGTCAGGGCAAAAGCGCGCTGTGATTGGTTGCTGACCTGCGTAGCACGGCATTTGTGGTCTGGTTGACAGGACGTCATACGCAAATTAGTCTTTTTAATTCGGTCTTCAATAATGTGGAAAACGGATGTCTGAAAAATCACTGTCCTTGTGAGCCAATATTTTATTATATAATAATTATATAATAATTTTAACCACCACCGGGAATTAAACCTGAGACCCAGTGCACCTGATGAGAGTACCGTTACTACTGTACCACGCTCGAATTCGATAGCGAATAGCAGTTATCAATACTCGACGAAATAAATGGTTTTGTTTGTTCTCCTTCACCTTCGCCTTTAAAATTGCATACACCATCACATTGTTATTTGAATAACACTACTTTACTCTCTCACAGGGATGACTTTGGTCAGTGTCAATAGCTTATATAACATAAATATTATACTTGAAACAAAACGTGGCATCAATGCAAAACAAACACCTGATAGCCAGCCAATATTAGTCTATAAAACACCTTGCAAACCACTCTCGCCATATATGCCATGCTCTCCCATACTACTACTTTAACGCTGTGAAATTCATGAGAAGGATATGACAGATTCATGATTTCACGTTGTGGATGGGCGGACTATAGGTAAATAGTACCAGGGACGTAAACGATGTGTGCTGTATTTTGAAACTGTTTGTTTTGGGAGTTTAAAAGCACGATTTTTCCACATATCACGTCCTCCTACTTCACGTAAAAGCTGTCATACACACGTATGGTTTAATCCGAACATGTATGTTAATAGTACCCGTGAGCAAAAAGTAACCAGGACTGGCGGTAAACTAAAGGGAATTTATATTTATCCACCGTATTATACTACACTGTACATTAGCTAGCAGTCTCATCGGCTATCTACCGATGATAACACTTTAATCGTCAGTTTATATACAAGTGACAGTACATTAATTTATTAGATAACTCGTCTGCAGCTGATATCAATTATCTGGTTGTATTATTTGTTAGCTGACAACTTTAAGTAGATGGTATAACATGCTGTATATGTTAGTAAAATCTATTTATCAGTAAAATCAAACTCATTAAATCTCAAGTTATATTTGTGATCGAGGTTAAGTTGACAACAATCTGCATCTATATACAGTAAAATAATTTTCTTTTGCACAAAACCAAAATATTTTACTCACTTGACGGTTTCGCCTATCATGGTCGATAGGCATCATCAGAATGATGTTGGATGATCCTCTTCCGGTAGGACGTATCCCGACTGTAGAGGGTGTATTTACAGCCAGGAGAGGATCATACACGTGACTAAGGTAGTGGGCCCCCTTGTCTCTATTCATGACATTGGGTCCTCGTCTCCTGATCCATATTGATTCTTTGACATATCTGGCATTTGCATCACACTCCTTGCTAAGAATTTTGGCATTGTCCCAATTGATGATATGATTTTGTTGCCCTGCGTGGTCTGTTATAGCTGACTTGGATTGTTCACTTGATTGTTTTCGGGTTTGCCGGGTGTAATTTGATTTGGTTTTTGACACCCTGTCTGTCTCTTTTCTGGTGTTCTTTTAGACGAGTCTCAAATTTTCTTCCCGTTTCACCAACATATGAGTGATTACAACTTGCGCATGGTATTTCATAAACGCAGTCAGTTGTGCTAAGTGGGTCTATTTTGTCTTTGGGATGAACCAGCATTTTTCGGAGCGTGGTGTTAGGTTTCATAGCAGTGGCAATTCCGTGTTTTCGGAAGATCCTATTGGCTTTGTCTGCGAGACCCTCTACGTACGGGATCACGACAAATCCCTTGGTCCGATCGCTACTATCTTTCTTGGTGTTGGGCTTGCTCTGTTTGTTAACCATTTTTTCTTTCACTTTCTTAAAGGTCCAATTAGGATAGCCACAACGCCCGAAAGCGCCTGCTTGATCTTCTCTTCTTCTTGTTTTCTGTCCTCGTCTTCCGTTACGACACTGTTCATTCTGTCTAACAGAGTGCGAATTACACCTAGTTTGTGGTGTATGGGATGGTGCGAGTCGAAATTTAGGTACTGGTCAGTGTGGGTGACCTTTCTATAGACTAACAGCTTGACCGAGCCATCTGCTTTTTTGACTATTAGAGTGTCCAAAAATGGAATGGTGCCCTCATGCTCTTTTTCATACGTGAATTTTATGCTACCTGTTGGATCGCTCTGGTTTAGGTGACTGGTAAGGTTATCGACCTGGTCTTCCTTAACAATTTCCAATATGTCGTCGACGTATCTTTTCCAGAGTCTAGGTCTACAATCTAGCGGAGCTGTGGCTAAGGCATGCTGTTCTAAAAACTCTAAATATAAATTAGCCACCACCGGGGAAACCGGACTGCCCATGGCAGCGCCGAACCGCTGTTTATAAATTTTCCCGCGGAACAAAAAATACGTAGTAGTGAGGATAAACCGAAGCAATGTCATCACATCTGTAGCCGAGAGTAGAGTTCTTTCTTTCAAGGTGGTGTCATTTTCTAGCCGGGTTTTAATGACTTCAAGGGATTTGTCTATGGGAGTGTTCGTGAACAACGAAACAACATCGTGTGAGTTAAAAATCTCCCCTTCTTCGATCATTACTTCTACCATATCTTCAGCTAAATGTTTTGAATTGCGTACATGGTGCTCCGTACCACCTACTAAGGGAGCCAAAATATCAGCTAAAGCACGCGATGTCTGGTAACCGATAGAGCCGGTGTAATCGACTATCGGGCGAACTTTGTTACCCGGCTTGTGAATTTTGGGGTACCATAAATTCGGGGTATATTTTCAGCCGTAGGATAGAGGAGATCATACTGAGATCTTGTAATTTTTTCCTCTTTCTTAAGCTTACTCAAAGTAGCCACTAGCTCTCTTTTGTACTTTTGAGTAGGGTCAGCAGGGAGTTGTTCATAGGTTCTTTCATCATTCAACAACTCAGATAATTTGTCCTCATATTCAGACACTTCCATAATAACAGTGGCTTTACCTTTGTCTGCAGGGAGTACAAGCAATGATTCATCTTTTTTGAGCTCATTGATAGCACGTCTTTCCTCCCTGGTGATATTAGATTTAGGGGGTTTCGAACTACGCATGGCCCCGGCCATTTCAGATCTAAGCAAGGTAGCTTCATTTTTGGGTAACTTACGGCACGCTAGCTCTGTAGCAACGATGTAATCTTCGTAAGGAAGCTTAGCCGGAGTCGGCGCAAAATTCAGTCCTTTAGCCAAAACACTCTCTTGTGGCTTGGTAAGCTCTTTCTTAGAAAGGTTGACCTTGATCGTGTATGATCCTCTCCTGGCTGTAAATACACCCTCTACAGTCGGGATACGTCCTACCGGAAGTAAGGATCATCCAACATCATTCTGATGATGCCTATCGACCATGATAGGCGAAACCGTCAAGTGAGTAAAATATTTTGGTTTTGTGCAAAAGAAAATTATTTTACTGTATATCTACAAACCTGATGAATCTATTTAGTGCATCTATATAGTTTCTACATCATTAGACAGAGACAGTCAAGCATCAATCAGTGATTCTAGCTAGGTAAGTTTCCAAGTTACTCGGCTCTCTATACCGTCCCTAGTTGAAGTTTAGTCAAAGTGTCGGGATGTGACGGCAAATCCCATAACCACATAGAAATGAAAATAACAAAGTCGCTAACGTGCCTCCAAGTAGGACCAATAGTCCAAACCCGTGCTGCATACATCGATATATCTTCTTGCATTTAACATCACAGACCCTGTATCAATGGTCTTGGATTTTATAACATACATCAGATGTTAAATCGTAATGCGTAATATCTGACCCTTCCTCGACAAGGTTTTCAGGTAAAACAGCACGGAGACGAAAGCTTTGCAGGTTCATGTCATGATGCGTGTGCTATCAGCAGAAAATAACTGATGAAGAAATAGGTGACAACAACAGCAATGGCGAAGGGGAGGAGCTGTTAACTTTTGAAGCAACGAGTACAAGCGGCAACCGCCCTGACATTCCGGGTGATAACAAGAAACTTTAAAAAGGATCCAATTACAAAGAAATGGAAATGTGTCAGTGCATAAATAAATAAAATAAAGAACTGGAGAATCAGCGGTAGATAGTTGATGGAAAACTATCAGCAATAGATAGTTGATGAAGTCATGTACTATCAGTAGTATTGATAGATACTGTATTTGACAAAGTAGAGAGCTATGAGCAGTAGATAGTTGATGAAGCGATGTGTTATCAGCAGTAGATAGATAATTGATGAAGTAGACGGCTATGATCAGTAGATAGCTGATGAAATAGTGAGCTGGCAACAGTAGATAAATAATAAAGTAGTGAGCTATCAGCAATACATAGTTGAAATAGACAGCTATCAGCAGTAGAAAGTTGACTAATTATAAGCGTTGGCATATCACCTCAAAAATAATCGCAGCAGAAACACGTTATTTAATGTTTCTACATGAATGTGCTTTATTAAAGCAACAAAGATATAAAAAAACGAAATTGAAATCGGTCAATGTATTGTGATGTAGTGTCAATTTTAAGATGCTCGTATAAAAATGGAATGAAAACCTGCCACAAATGGCTATAATGACTAAATTGGCACATTTCGAGATTTTGAAGGTTTATTTGGACGCTTGCTTGAAAAAGCAGCATTAATTTAAGTATCTCAGGTTAAATGCTTATCTTTCCTGACTTCGTTAAAGAAAATGAAATTTAAAAAAAATTATCATTGAATAATTATAATAAATTACCCAAATATACTACTTTAGCAATTCCGGCCAATCTGCAGACAAATTAAAGCTGAAAAAATGAGTAAGTTCAGCTAATTAATATGCAAAATTGATGCCAATAGAAAACAGAACATAATATCAGGGTGTGGTTTTTTTGCACACATATGTATACAAAGTTCTTTCAATTGATAACAAAATTCATGATATTAATACTTAACTTAAAAATGCCAACAATATATTTAGTTTCGTATATTCATTTACTGAAGTCTTAAAAGAATTGATGTGTCTGAAGAATTTAGATGACACTCTAGATTGTGATGTGTATTTCCTCAACGTTTACGAAAATGCAAGCCCTGAAATTATTTAGGTTAGTGATGTTTTTTTTTTGTTTTTTTGTTGTTGGTTGGTAGATGAATGTTTCTAAAGATATGTAGATCTTTCAATCACTGATTTGTTTTGTTTTAGTTTTATTTTATTTTATTTGATGGTAAATGCTTCAAGACGTAAAATAAACAAAAACACATCTAGCAACTGGATTCGTTGAGATAAATATAAATTTAAACAGCAATTTGCTTGAGGTTACCAAGTTTGTGCCCGTACAGAACGATCGGCTAAACAAAGTAAATGCAAAACAACAACAACAACAACAACAAAAAACTCAATAACAAGCAAATGAAACACTCGTAAGTTGATTCAAATAATAATAGGAATCGAGATAGTCATTAGTTAACATCCTACTCGTTTTGAAAGTGTCTGTGATATATGAGCATGTATGGCTTTCTATACACAAAATTGATGATAACTTTTTAAAACGGATGTCTGACAATTCACCGTCCTTGTGAGCCAATATCTTATTATTATAATAATTTGACCCACCACCGGGAATTAAACCAGGGACCCAGTGCACCTGAGGAGCGTACCGTTACTATGGTGCCACGCTCGAATTTGATAGCGAACAGCAGCTATAAATACTCGACGAAATAAACGATTTTGTTTGTTCTCCTTCACCTTTTAAATTGCATACATCATCACATGTCTATTTGAATAAAAAATACTTTACTCTCTCACAAGGATGACTTTGGTCAGTGTCAATAGCTTATATAACATAAATATTATACTTGAAACAAAACGTGACATCAATGCAAAACTAACACCTGATAGCCAGCCCATATTAGTCTGTAACACACCTTGCAAATCACTCTTGCCATATATGCCATGCTCTCCCAAACTACTACTTTAACGCTGTGAAATTCATGAGAAGGATATGACAGATTCATGATTTGACGTTGTGGATGGGCGGACTATAAGTAAATACTAAGGGACGTAAACGATATGTGCTGTATTTTGAAACTGTTTGTTTTGGGAGTTTAAAAGCACGATTTTTCCATATATCACGTCCTCCTACTTCACGTAAAAGCTGTCATACACACGTATGGTTTAATCCGAACATGTATGTTAATAGTACCCGTGAGCAAAAAGTAACCAGGACTGGCGGTAAACTAAAGGGAATTTATATTTATCCACCGTATTATACTACACTGTACATTAGCTAGCAGTCTCATCGGCTATCTACTGATGATAACACTTTAATCGTCAGTTTATATACAAGTGACAGACCATTAATTTATTAGCTAACTCGTCTGCAGCTGATATCAATTATCTGGTTGTATTATTTGTTAGCTGACAACTTCAAGTAGATGGTATAACATGCTGTATATGTTAGTAAAATCTATTTATCAGTAAAA